>NW_007259507.1:0-1399 GCF_000164805.1 Carlito syrichta
AAGATCATAGGTGATTGGGTGGTGGTCTGCTTCCACAACATCACAAAGGGGCAGACAAATGCAGGTACTGATGCCAGGTGATGGATAGCAGGCAGATGGATGGGTTAGTCACATGATTGCTGCCAAGGTGGGTCACAAAGAGCTGATTAGGTGAACTCTCTGGGGTGGGGGTGGTTTCCCACAAGAGACTTGTTAGACATTTGCAATTCACAAACTCATGGCTTTGACCTTGACAAGGAATCAAAAGTTTACTGGAGATTATTATGCTAAACCATGAATAGTTGGGTTGTCCTGGTCTTACATCTGAAGGAGATTTGCCAAGGGGGATGAGATAGGCTGCTGTTTGTCCTGCAGTAGAATGTCTGGATGTTTTCTTTGTTTTCTTTTTTTGAGTTGGAGTTCACTCTGTCGCCCAGACTGGAGTGCAGTGGCCACTCCTGGCCACTGCAGCCTCGACCTGCTGGGCTCCGGCAATCCTTCCACCTCAGCCTTCCAAGTAGCTGGATCTACAGGCATGTGCTACCATGCCCGGCTTATTTTTTAATTTATTGTAGAGATGAGGTCTTGCCAAGTTGCCCAGGCGGGTCTTGAACCGGTGGGCTCAGGCAATTCACTCACTTCAGTCTCCCAAAGGCGTGGGATTACAGGCTGAATCACCGAGCCTGGTTTTTTCTTTTTTTTTTTTTTTGAGTTGAAGTCTCACTCTGTCGCCCAGACCAGAGTGCAGTGGCCGCTCCCGGCCACCGCAGCCTCGACCTGCTGGGCTCCGGCGATCCTTCCACCTCAGCCTTCCTAGTAGCTGGAATTAAAGGCATGGGCTACCATGCCTGGCTGATTTTTTGATTTATTGTAGAGGTAAGGGTTCGCCAAGTTGCCCAGGTGGGTCTCGAACCCGCAGACTCAGGCAATCCACTCATCTCGGCCTCCCAAAGTGCGGCATTACAGGCTGAGCCACCGAGCCCGGCCTAAATGTTTTCTAATGGTTATGTTGAGGTAAAAAGACTAAACCCTTTCACAAACTTCATTGATTCAACAAGACTAGTACGTGCAGAAACAAAACTTAAGTGTTTAACATAAGAAATGTCCACACAAAAAGCTTACATTTGTGTTTCTTTATGTATTCTTGTGATTATTTTCGTATTTTTATTGATTCTAATGGTTTTCCAGAAATAAAACCTAACTTATCACATTTTACCCACAACCTTTCCCCTGGATCTAATTAAGCCTCAAGTTGAAGGTCTTGTGAAGGTCATCTGTGTAATGAGGTGCTGATGCAAATCTCTACTTTCTCTTGATAAAGTTGTAGTGAAAACCTGGCAAGTGACTGGGGAAAGTCTTTGTGTATTCTCGAATCCTTTTCTTCCAGGTTCTTCTGGTTATCTTCTTCCTGTGTCCCATG
>NW_007259507.1:1419-2567 GCF_000164805.1 Carlito syrichta
CGGGCCTCCAGTTAGCTCTCACATCGACTGGTTATGAATCCCAGATCTGCCGCTTACAATCTGTTTGACTTTAGGCAAGTTTGTGAACTCTTTTAGCCTCAGTTTACTCATCTAGACAGTAAGGAGACTCACAACAGAAGCCCACTCTGGATTAGTGAGTTAATTACATGAGCCACATATCTAGACTACTTAAAACAGTACCAGGTGCATTTTAATTACGATGGAAGTGTTTGCTGTTATTATCATTATTATAGTATCAGGAAATATTGACTGTGCCCTTCTAGTTCCTTCCCTCTCTTCCCAGTATGAACTGGAAAAAAGCAAATTTCCTCATGTATATGTTTAGAAGAAACATGGTGTGTTAGCATCACAAAGACCTAGGTTCAAATCACATTTGTTGTTACCTTTTGCTCTAGTGTGAAACTTTGTTCAGACAAGCTGTTTCCCTTTATAGCTGGCCTCTCCCTGCCCCCTCCCTTGGGGAGTGGCCTCTGACCAAGGTTGTCTCCTAAGGGTATGCATATTACCAGCAATGAGTTATGGAATGCAGGTGACCAATCATAGCTGAAAACAATGAAGTCATCACTCAGTCAATATAATTGTACTCACCATATAGGGATTTGAATAATTAGCTTGATTGCTTTGATTAAAAAACTGCTTGCCATAGTGCCTCAAGGTGTTGATTCTTCACCCACCTGCCACTCTCAGTGCCTCCTGTAAGTTTTTGTTTTTTTTTTTAGTCAAAGTCACACTCTGTCACCCAGGCTGGAGTGCAGTGGCACGTTCACAACCACCGCAGCCTTGACCTGCTGGGTTTAGGCAATGCTTCCACCTCAACCTTTCAAGTAGCCAGAACTACAGGTGCATGCTACCATGCCTGGATTGTTTTTTTGTTGTTGCTGTTGTTGTTTTAACTTATTGTAGAGACCAGGTCTCACCAAGTTGCCCAGACTGGTCTCAAACCCAGGGCTCAGGCAATCCTCTCTCCTCAGCCTCCCAAAGTTCTGGGATTACAGGCTGAACCACTGTACCTGGCCATCTCCTGTAGTTTTAATAAACTGATGTCTTTTTCCTGCTAGGACTCAGAGTGACTTCTTTGGAACAGATAAACATTATGCAGAGCCCTCTCAGATTTGGGGTTACTGTGT
>NW_007259507.1:2921-5404 GCF_000164805.1 Carlito syrichta
TGTCTGTTTCTTTTTTCCTTTCTGTCATTACTTACACATTTCATGAGTTGTGTTTGTTTGTGTTTTTTTGCTTCCATGAATAACCTTATGCTATTCTCCATCCAGTTTCTTTTTGCACTTCAAATGTGATCATCCTTTATTCAAGTTATTTAAATCTCTAAGCCTTGCTCTTTTCAGGGCAGGCACATATAGCAACTCAACTGGGGCATTAGCTAGTCTAGGAGTTATATCTTCCAGTATAACCCCTTAATCAATCAGAGAGAGAGAGAGAGAGAGAGAGAGAGACTGTGTGTGTTTCATCTACCATGCATTCTACCAAAATTTATTTGGGTTCCTCCATTAACCTGAAACTGTGCTGGGTTCTAGTAATAAAGAAATGAGTCAAGCGTGGTCTCTGCCCTGGCAGAGCTCATGTATTCCAGTGTGGAGACAGACACATAAATGTGTGCTTAAAAGCAATTCAGTGGGTGTGAAAAGGAAACATTAGGGAGGGGCAGCTAATTCATCTGTTGGAGCAGTTTGTCAAATATTTAGAGGAAGCTGTAATTTGTGAGTCTGACAGAATAAGCCAAGAGCTAGCCTGGAGGGAAAAGAGACAAAGAACAGGCCTGGGTGGATATTTTTGGCACAGGGCTCACATAAGCAAAGTACTGAGGAAAGAAGCAGTCTAGAGGGAGTGGGGTAGCCAGGGGCAGGAGACAGAGAAGAAAAACCTGAGGTTGCAGAGAGATAAGGAAGGGCTCAGAGGGACAGGAGTGAAATAGATACCTGGGGAGCTACAAATAGAATGGTATGGGCCTATCTGAATTGTACATTTCTCTGTAGGTTACATAGAGAATAGATTCAGGAAGGCAAGAGTGAAAATCAGAAGACAAGTCAGAAGTCTAGAGCAATAGGTGGGTCAATAGATGGTGAGGGCCTGACTGAGAACAGCAGGGGGAAGGAGAAGGAAGAGGGGACAGGCCAGAGCACCGAGATACAGCAAAATATGCAGTAGAAGTCCCCCTACTTAACACATCCGTGCTATTAGCTTCAGTCATCTCAATTACTTGAGCCCATCACAGCCTCATAGAAGGTAATCAAAAACAAATATTCCAAGCCTTACATATTACTATTATTCTAGGTGCCTACTTTACTTCAAGAGTCAGAATATTTTGAGACATTTTTCACTATCTATGACCGGGTTTATGGCTCAACATTCTTTATGGCTACAGGCTTTCACGGACTCCACCTTATCATTGGCTCAACTTTCTTAGTTGTCTGCCTTTTTCGACAATTAAAATTCCACTTTACATCTAGCCACCATTTCAGGTTTGAAGCAGCCACAGAGATGAAGAATGAGACTTTAGTAATAATTGGGTTGTTGAATGAAGAAAATGAAGGAGACAAAGATGAGGGGTTTTTTTCTGGCTTGTGTGCCCAGGTCAGTGGTGGGAAAGCTGGTTTTCTTTTCTTTTTCTTTTTTTTTTTTTTGAGTTGGAGTCTCACTCTTTCACCCAGACTGGAGTGCAGTGGCCGCTCCCGGCCACCGCAACCTCGACCTGCTGGGCTCCGGTGATCCTTCCGCCTCAGCCTTCCAAGTAGCCAGAACTACAGGCGCGCGCTACCACGCCAGGCTAATTTTTTGATTTATTGTAGAGATGAGGGCCCGCCAATTTTCCCAGGCAGATGTCGAACCCGCGGGCTCATGCAATCCACTCACCTCAGCCTCCCAAAGTGCTGGGATTACAGGCTGAGCCACCAAGCCCGGCTTCTCTCTCTATTTTTCTTCAGGCTCTTTCTCTTGGTATTTGACCAGTAAAGTTCTTGAGTAGTTTAGGATTTGGGAAGCTGAAGCCTGAAAACCAATATTCAGCTTTTAACAATGTTCATCCTGGAGGCAGTAGCTTGCTCTCTTGAGGTGATTGTTAAAGCACCCATCACCCAGAAGGAGAGCCAGAGAGGAGAGAGAGAAGGAGAAAACACTGAAGAACAAATCAGTCTTAAAATAAAAAAAAAAATCACTTCAACACAAATAGAATAAGCGATAGAAGATAGTTTTTCTTTTAGGAAAACCATAAGAGGGAGCAGAAAAGGCCAGAACAAAAACTAAAAGTATTTCAATGAATAATTCTAGATATTAATTAACATTGTTGCTTTTGTCTTTAATAAATTGCATATCAGTATGCATGGTAGGGTGCAGCTTCAGGTTTTTTTAAGTTTGCCCAAGTTCTTATTTTTCAGTTTCAGGCAGTCTCATGCACTCTTTCTAAAGATGACTAACCAGTGGGCTCATAGAATTGGGGAAAGTTAGATGATAAAATAAAATTAGAATGAATCAGAGAGTTGGATAAGATTAAGTTAAGATTTAAGTGATGCTGCATTTTCTACCAAAGAAATGATTCTTTCCACCGTATTGAAGTAAGAAAAATGAGACATTTCTGGTAACCAATGGGATGTCATGCCACCAAATGTATATTTACTGCCTAAGTGTTCTTTTATAT
>NW_007259508.1:0-447 GCF_000164805.1 Carlito syrichta
GCCTGTAATTCCAGCTACTCGGAAGGCTGAGGCGGAAGGATCACCGGAGCCCAGCAGGGCGAGGCTGTGGTGGCCGGGAGCGGCCACTACACTCCAGTCTGGGCGACAGAGTGAGACTCCAACTCAAAAAAAAAAAACCAAAAAAAGTGTCCTTCCTATCGGAAGTCGATGGATCAGGGAGGTATTTAGAGGATACATCCCATGTCCGTGCTTCTCCTGGGTGTGATATGTCCATCCCAGAGTAGGCCAAGTCTATGTAAGGGCTCAGGTTCCTAGAGAAAACTCTTCCTCACCTCCAAAAGGGAAAGTTCCCGCACAAACTCTTGTGGACATTCGTGGGGCCTCAGGGATGGTTCAGTCCGAGGTTCACTTTCTCCCAGCTAGATCCAGAGAGAGGGACAGTAAGAGGTGAGTTTGGGTGAGTCAGGAGTGGGGCTAGGGGTTGGG
>NW_007259508.1:467-80645 GCF_000164805.1 Carlito syrichta
CTTCCTTATATAGCTACAGCAATTCAGAAGGCCTTAAATATGCATTAATAAATATTCACTCACTGATTTGAAATGTTCAACAGTTACAAACAGTTTTTGGCTGGATTTAAGGTTTCATATTCCCTAGAATGATAGAAAGCATATGTACTGTTAATGTGCTTGACGCATAGAATCATTGGAACATGAAAATATTAGCAGAATATTATTGTTTTAGTTTCTCAAGGCTGTCATAAGAAAGTATCATACACTTAGTAGCTTAGAAGAACAGAGATTTATTCTCTTAAAGTTCTAGAGGCCAGAAGTCTCAAAGCAATGAGTTGGCAAGACCGTGTCCGCTTTGCAGTCTCTGGGGGAGTGGCAGGGTAAGGGAGGAGGACATGGCAAAGCAGAACAACGGCTTAGAGGAATGGGGGCTGCACTGGGCTGGGACTGGGGAGCCCTGTGGCCTGGTCCCAGGATAAAAGTCACAAAAGCACAGTGGCAGGAAGAAAGGGGAGAGAGCAGAAAAACAGCTCAATCCTGGTTACCCTGGGGAGGAATACATAATCATGAAGGACAGCCACATGAAACTGGCCCCCACTCTGCAGATCTGGGGAAATTAACCAAGAGCAGTGCCAGACTCCACACCGAAACCCAAGTCAGAACCACCACAACCTTCTCGGCTGTGTGCTGCTGAGGAGAAAGGGTTAGAGAAGCCAGGGTGGATAGATGTGTGTGCGGGTATGCCTGTGGGCCTAGGAAGGCAGCTAGAAGGGAGGACACTTAGCACACTTCAGTATGCGGAGCACATTCCTGTATCTCATTTGATTCTGAAAGCCCTATAATGTAGCATCTATTATTTCCATTTTATAGATGGGCAACTAAAGTCCAGAGAAGTTAAGCAACTTGGATGTAGCAGAGCTGGATTTTAGTTTAGCTCTAACTCCAAGGTACCAAATTCTTAACCTATATTCTTTAGTACCTCCCCTAATGTTCAATCTTTAGGACCCAGAGACTTGGGTTCAAGTCCTGACTCTGTCACTAACTGGCTATGAGGCCCTGGGCAAGTCACTCCCCTCCCCCCAACCCAAGGTTCTCCATCTCTAAAATGGGAGAGTCCAGTGGGATGATTGGCAGACAGGTGTCCCAAGAGGGTGTCATGCCATAGAGATGCAGGAATTTCCTGATGGAGATACTGGCCCTGCTTTTGAATCTTTTATGATTATTGGGTTCTCTATCTCTCCTGGCCTTAATTCTTTCACTGTGCCATGGAGAGTATTCTTTATGAACCCTTCCTGTCTCCTGGGAATTATGCTGGAAGTTGGAATGAGGAGGAAAGACCCAAACTTCTCCAGGAGAAAAAGGCTGACCCATTCTGTCCAGTGCTAGAGGTTTTTTTGAGGATGGGGATGTGCCCAGGGACAGCCAAAAGTTAGAGGCCTCTGAGCAGACCCCACTCATTCCATTCCTCCTGCTCTTGTCCAAGGAACTGTTGTATCCCAGACTAATGTCCAAGGCCAAACTAATAGTAAGTGGCACTTAGATGACAGTTTCCTTGTATGCGTCACTTGCACTTACTATCTCACTTAACCTTTAAAATTCTCCTCTGGGATGGTTATTGCTAGTAGTCTCCTCATCATCCCATTTTACAAATGAGCAAACTGAGGCACAGAGCCATAAAGGGATTTGTGGCAGAGCCAGGATCAAAACTTAGGTAGCCTGGCCCACGGTCCATGCATATAACTGTGATGCTGGGCTGGTGCCTGAGAGCAATTCTGGGGAACCAAAGGAGATGTAGGCCCTGAGGAGGGGCCCATCGGTGGGGCTCTGAAACCATGGCATTTCTAGAACATCTGCTCTCAGAGCTGGTTTTGGGTTGTGAGTTCTGCTGGGGCATGCCTGAGTACCCTAGTCTAGTGTTTCTGTCCTTACCCTAGGGGCTGTAGGGTTAAGTGGAGCCCGGGTTGAGGGGACAGTGTTGGTTGCCTGGGGAGTGAGAGGCTGCTGACACCGTGGCATCAGCATTGAACCCTAGAGACCCTTGACCTTGATTGTAACCCCCAAAGTCTCCATGAGCATGAGGCAGCTCTTTGTGAAGAGCATTAGGACGTTCCTGGGAGCTTCTTAACAGAAACAGCTCTTCTGTCTTGCCCTTGCAAGGGTTGGCACATGCATGTACAGCCCCATTTTACAGACAGACCTGGAGGGGAGGTGCAGAGGGGAGGCACCTTGCCCAAGATTCCCCAGTGGGTTAGAGATGGGGCCCGGGGTGGAGCTAAGTGGGATCTTCCTGTGGGGCGATTCACCACTCACAGCCTCCTGGAAGCAAATCTTCAAGAGGCCCCACTGGGAGGCTGGGTGATTTTAAGAGAAGGAGCCAGTTATACACAGATTGGGAATCCCACAAGGAGGCATTCTCTCAGGTCTCCTGAGCACCGAGGGAAGCAAGAGGACAGCATGGTGGGGGAGGGACCAAAGAATAGGCTAACACAGTCATGCATAGAGCTTCTAGTGCAGTTGTTCTCAAAGTGTGGTCCCAGGACCAGCTGTGGTAGCATCATATGGGGACCTGTTAGAAATGCAAATTCCCAGCCAGGCACAGTAGTTCACACCTGTAATCCCAGCACTTTGGAAGGTGGAAGTGAGAGGATTGCCTGAACCTGCAGTTCGAGACCAGCCTGGGCAAATGGTGAGACTGCGTCGCTACAAGAAACCAAAAAATTAACTGGGCATGATGGTGCACGCCTGTAGTTCCAGCTACTTGGAAGACTGAGGTGAAAGGAGCATCTGAGCCCAGCAGGTCGAGGCTGCAGTGGCCATGAGCAGCATGCCACTGCACTCCAGGCTGGGTGACAGACTCTGACTCAAAAAAAAAAAAAAAAGAAAAGAAAAGAAATGCAAATTCTCAGGCCCTACCCCAGATCTTTTGAATAAAAATCTCAGGGAGTGAGATCTTCAGTCTGCTTTTGAACAAGCCCTCCAGGTGATTCTGATGCACAATGAAGATTAAGAACCCACTGTTGCAAGAGAAAGGGTTGTAGTCTTGGTATCCTAATACTGCAAACTGGTGTCTTAAGACAATAGAAATGTATTCACTCACAGATAGGAGGCCTGAAGTCCGAAATTCTGGTGTCAGCAGGGCCACACTCCCTCTGAAGATCCCAGGGGTGAATCCTTCCCTGACTCTTCCATCTCTGGAGGTCCCAGCATCCCTTGTGGCTACATCACTCTAGTCTCTGCCTCTCTCCCTCACATTGCCTCCTCCTCCTCCTTTGGATTACTCTGTGGTCTCTTATCAGGTCACTTACTACTGGATTCAAGGCCCACCTGGCTAATCCTGCTGATCGCACCTTGAGATCTTTGACTTAATTACATTTGCAAAGACCCTTTTCCCAAATAAGTTCCCATTTACAGGTTCTGGGAATTAGAATGTGTACATGTCTTTTTGGGAGCCACCATTCACTCCACTATAAAGGGTAAGATGAATAGCAGAGGAGGGAAAGTGAACCTCAATCCTATGGGCGAGAGCTTGGGGGTAAAAGGTAAGAGTGGAATCAAGAGGAAGAAAACTGGAGGGTTAGAGTGAGCAGGAGCCTGTGAGTCAGCTGTGCCAGCAGTGAGGGCGTCTGGCAAAGGCAGGCCCAGAGCTGGCAGAAGGGAGTGGCAAGGCCCTGAGGTCTGGGGTGCTCTGATCTAAGGCCCCCTTCCTAAGGTGCTTGGTCTGCCATGGGAGAGCCCCCCCAATAAGCTTCCAAGCTGTACAGGTGATCTAATGAATGCTGCTGGCACCACCCATTTTGCCTGCCACCCAGAGAGGGCCCTAAGGCCCAGCTGTGCTGTGGGGCCCAGCCGAGGGGTCCCCAGGGATGCACGAGGTGGCAGATGGCCTCCCTGGCACAGCTATTTCGGGCTCCATGATTATATACTACTGTATTTGGATCTTTCCAAGGTTCCGGGAGTTGATTACCACATGTGTCTGGGGCAGAGACTGCTCTGAGGTGGGCGGGTGGGCGGGCAGGCAGCCCCCTGCAGCCCACGAGGGCCTGAACATGGGTAATTTGGCTTCTAAGAGATACTAGGAGAGCGTCCATGGTGGGCTGGGTCCTGGGATCCGGCAGTGGTTCTTTCAGCCATAAATGCTGGGCTGGAATGGAGTCAGCCCAAGCTGGGCCACCAGGGCCGCCCAGGAGCTGTGTGGTGCCTTGGCCCCACGGGAAGCACCTCAGCTCAGACTTGTGGGTCTCCTCAGGCCTCCAGCTGGTACTCTCTGGATATGGTGCTGGGGACCTTCTTGGACCAGAATGTTCTTCTCCAACTGGGCCGCTCCTGCCCTCCAAGCCCCATCAAGGGCCGGGGCCTGAGAGAGGGAGGGGCACCTGGGTGTTAGGTGCTGATAACCCAGATTTGGTTTAGGAGCAACTGAGCCCACAGGCAGAGCCAAGGAGAGGAAAGCGTCTCCTCAGCTCTACTTCCTCCCGCAGCAATGCCCCTTCCTGAGCAGCCAATGCCAGTGCAGAGCCCTAGTCCGTCTGAAGTGAAGAGCAGACTCAACTACTAAGTCGGTCCATCCATACATCCATCTGTTTTTTCTTCTAATCTTTTCTTAAAATACCTGGCATGCAAGATACAGAGAAACATAGTAAAACAAAGGCCCTGCCTTTTAGCAGCTCACAGTCTGCTGTGGGAATTTCAGACACACCCAGAACCCCATCTTCACCCCTTCCCTTCCATACATTGTGGACTTAAGCTTCTGAGACAGAAAAGTCAGTGCAGACTAAAACGATGAAAACCAGGTGAAGCCAAGTGTATGTCATAAGACTCATTCTGGTAGTTAATGTTTGGTGGGTGCTTACTATGTTACCAGCCTCTAGGCTAATACTCAGCAGGTATCACCTAATTTATTCCTGCAACAAGTCTCTAAGGAAGGTACTATGATCCCACTTTACAGATGGGAAATGAAGACTTCAGAAGTTGATCACCTAGTAAATGCCTCATCTGGATTCTAAGCTCATGAATGCTCTTAGCCATGACTCTAGACTGCAGAAGGGCAATTGTAAGGGTCTGGTTCTCAAGGCTGTCTGCCTCACAACCCTAGGGAGGCTAACAAAATGCAAATTCCCAGTCCTCCTCTCAGAACTTCTGAATTGGAAGCTGGATTAAAAAAAAAAATCCTCCCAAGTGATTCAGATGCAGAACCAGGTTTGGGAGCCCTTGCTCCAATTCTTGCTACTCAAAGGGCGCTTCTAGGACCAGATGCATCAGTATCACTCTGCATTTTAGAAGTGCAGAATCTCAGGCTTTGTGTTGTCAACTTGATGGTTCAGAATCTGCGTTTTATTTTGTTTTTATTTTAAAGATGTGGGGTACAATTCAGGGTTAGGTATACAAATGTTCATAATGCAGGTACCCTTATTGATGAGGTGTGCCCTTCCCTCCCCTGGCAGTTTCCGTCAACTGCCAATCTCACCCCTCCTTCCCTGGCAGTTTCCCACTACTGCCAATCCCTTTCTTAAAGTATTATGAAAATTGTTCAAGGTCCACTTATGAGTGAGAACATATGGTACTGTGTTCTTTGTTTCTGTGATAGATCACAGAATCTGCATTTTAAAAAGACTCATCCCAGCCGGGCTCGGTGGCTCAGCCTATAATCCCACGCCTTTGGGAGGCTGAGGTGAGTGGATTGCCTGAGCCCGTGGGTTCGAGATCTGCCTGGGCAGCGAGACCTCATCTCTACAATAAATCAAAAAAAGTCAGCTGGGCATGGTAGCACATGCCTGTAGTTCCAGCTACTTGGAAGGCTGAGGCGGAAGGATCGCCGGAGCCCAGCAGGTCGAGGCTGCGGTGGTCGGGAGCGGCCACTGCACTCCAGTCTGGGCGACAGAGTGAGACTCCAAATCAAAAAAAAAATAAAAATAATAAAAATAAAAAGACTCATCCCTCTACCCCTAGGTGATGAGTATGCAATTTAAATTTGAGAATCAGTGTTTTGTCCAGGAGCTTCTGGGACACCCTGCCAGCTCTCCCAATCTTAGTTAAGCTGGGCAGAAATTATTATCAGCTGTCCTTAGGCTTGACCCCTAGACCCTAGGGACTTTCTATAGAAAGTCTCCAACCCTTAGTCATTTCCCTGTAGTCACTTGCATGCATAGGATGGAAATATAAGGTTTGGATTGGCTTGATTGTGCAGCTGCCTGGAAGCAATAAAAGGTACCAGATGACCTCTTGGGTGATGCAGTTGGAGGGATAAAGGTTAGACTTTGGGAAGAACTTCCCAGATGTCTAAACCACGGTAAAGGGAAAGGGTTAGAGTACCTTCCTGTGAAAGTACTTTAGAGTCACACTCTCCTCACCTAGCTGGGGTCAGGAGGAAGTATATGACCATTGCATTCTGATCCACCCCTGGCCTTTTCTGGGAACCTACCATATTTTTTCAGAATTCTGTTCCACTGAAGCCAGGCCCAGTGGCTCATGCCTGCAATCCCAGCACTTTGGGAGGCCAAGGCAGGAGAATTGCTTGAGCCCAGGCATTTGAGACAGTTCTGGATAGTATAGTAAGAACTCATCTCTACAAAAAACAAAAAAATAAGCTGGGTGGTGCTGCTGCCTGTGGTCCCAGCTACTCCAGAGACTGAGACAGAGGGATAGGCTGAGCCCAGGTGATCCAAACTGCAGTGAACTGGGATGGTGCCACTTGCCACTGCACTTCAGCCTAGGCGACAGAGTGATACCCCGATTCAAAAAAAAAAAAAGAATTCTGTTCCACTGGAGCCTTAGAGTAGCTCAGAGAGGAGGTGAGAGAAGGGGCAGCTAGGAAGAGTAGAAACAGTATGTGTGTGGCAGCACCTTCCATCGGACACACCCCTGTAGCCGCTGCCCTCCCTCTCCCCTTCACCAGCCCCTCAGCCGTCCTGATGAGGGAAGACGGTCAAGGGACTGGAAAGTGCGATCTTTCTCAAGAGGGTATGAGTAATTTTCCATCTGTTTATGAGCCTTTGGAGCCCGGGTGGCTGCCAGCCACTTGCTGGAGTGTGGAAATCCACACACCAACCGGAAAAGGCAGAGAGCGCACCAGGCTCCTGCCCTGGCCACCAGCAGAAGCCGCGTGGGTGGAGGCTGCCCTCCGGAGACCACAGGATCTTAGAATGCGGAGCTGGAAGGCGCCATGGGGGTCACCCAGTCCAACGGCCTCTTTTACAGGTGAGGAACCCAAGCAGCAGAGAGAGGGCATGACCCCTCGTGTCACCCAGTGAGTTACTGGTGGAGCTGCTGCTAGCTGGAACCCAGGCCAGGCCTGCAGATGCTTTTTCACTCTGGAAGGGGACGATCTATTTATGAGCCTCTGTGACCACTTCAACCAGATGGCTCTAAGATCAGTTGTTCTGGAATGTGACCCCATCCGGGGGACTCTCGCCAAAGTGGCTTCCCTCCCCTCACCGTCCTAACACCTGTTTTGAGACTTGGAGCTACCTCCTTCCTCCACTCTCCCTTAAACAACTCCAGCCAGGCCTGGTCTAGGGGACTCCATGGACCCTGGGAGGGGTCCGGGTGGTATGAGGGGAGGGGATGGGATGGCGGCCATTGAAAGGAGGCAGTACCTCAAGAGATCCTGGCAGCCCACCAAGGGGACATTGCTGCTGTACCCTCGCTAAGCAGTCTCTTCCCTGGGAAAAAAGAGCAAGTCTGGCTCTCTCCACACTCCCCATGTTTGTTTTTTTTTTTGAATTGGAGTCTCACTCCATTGCCTAGACTGGAGTGCAGTGGCCACTCCCGACCACCGCAGCCTCGACCTGCTGGGCTCTGGCGATCCTTCCGCCTCAGCCTTCCAAGTAGCTGGAACTACAGGCGTGCGCTACCACACCCGGCTAATTTTTGATTTATTGTAGAGATAAGGTTTCGCCAAGTTGCCCAGGCGGGTCTCGAACCCACGGGCTCAGGCAATCCACTCACCTCAGCCTCCCAAAGGTGCGGGATTACAGGCTGAGCCACTGAGCCCGGCTTTCCCCATGTTTTCTAGAAGAAATTCACTCTTTCTCTGAAAGGTGTTCCTCCTTTATTGTCTGGTGAGTGGGGATGCAGCACCTTTCTGGAGCTGCAGGCCACAGAGAACCATCAGCAGAGGTGACCTTGGCCCATCTCTCTCCTGGGAGCCAAGGCACTACAGTTTGGGGAAAGAGAAGGAGAGAAGGCTGGAGTCAGAGGAGGGAAAGAGGGAAGAACCTTGACGCATATTTGAGCATCTGCCATGTGACAGTTGCCAGGTGCCTTCCGTGGGCTGATCTGCATCCAGCAACAGGGTCACCAGTACTACATACGGAGGCTCCACTGCGGGGACCCTCGCACTGCCACCTCTCTCCTCCCCTTCGCAATCCACGCTGCTTGCCTCCGTTTCTTCCCCTCCAGTCTGGCTTCTGTGGCCCCTGATCCATCCAAAAGCTTCTTACCCTTCTGATAAGGTGCTTTCCAGTCCATGTCATGTAATAGTGTTGTCCACACTTTCTTTGATGTCTTCTCTTCCTGAGGCTTCTGTGAGGAGAGCTCATCCTCCCAGTTCCCTCCTACCTCTCTGGCCACCACTCCACCCTCTTTCAGGCTCCTCTTTCCCTGCCCATCCCATAAGTGGCAGAACTCTTTGGGGCCTCTCCTTGTCTCTCTGCTCTGTTCACTCCTCAGTTTCTTCCTTTCTGCCTGTGGTCTCAGTCACCACCCATGGGCCGATGGTTCCCAAGTTTACATCTCCAGCCTAGAGCAGTACAGTGAGTGACCCACAGCCATCTCCACTTGCATGACCTGATTGTGCCTCAAACTTAGCATTTCTCAAAGCAAACACATCACCTTCCATGCACATTCCTTCTCCACATTCTCCATTTCAAGCAATAACACCACCCATTTAGTTCCCTAATCAGGATGAGACTCGGTGTCATCCTTGACTCTCACTGCTTTTCCCTCCAATCCATCAAGTCCTATGGACTATATCCTGGTCATTCTGGAGTAAGTCCTCCTCTCGTCCCTTCCCTGCAGCCCCTGTCATCTGCCCACCCCCATCCCTTGCCTGGGTTGCAGTTACAGCCTCTTTACGGGTCCCTGCTTCCATTCTGAATTCACCCCAGTCCTTTCCCCACATTGCAGCCAGATGGTTCTTAAGACACAAATGTGATCATGTCACTCCCCTACGTAAAATTCCCAGCTGGCTCCCAATTGCCCTGAAGACAAAGCCCAAGCTCCTTGGCTGAGGGACAAGGCAACCCACGAACCTGGCTCCTGCCCATCTCTCCCCACTTCCCCTCCTGCCCTGTGCTGTGACCAGACCAAGCATCTTGCATTTCTCTTAGGCTGTAACCTGTGCTCCTACACGTTGCTATTCCCTCTACCTGGAATACTTGCTCCTGTTCCTCCCTCTCACCTGCCACTCTTCCTTTACATCTTAGCTTGAATGTCTCATTTTGCACAGGGCTATCTCCTACTCATTTGGGTGCCCCTGTGCTACACTCACAGAGCAGCCTGTGATCCTGTTGTGACTCTCTTATTTCATTGTTTCCTTCTGTACTCAAGTTCCATGAGGGTAGAGACAGGGTGTGTTTTTTTTGTGTTGTTTTGTTTTTTGAGTAGAGTCTCACTCTGTCGCCAAGGCTGGAGTGCAGTGGAGCACTCATAGCCACCACAGCCTCGGCCCACTGGGCTTAGGCAGTCCTTCCGCCTCAGCCTCCCAAGTAGCTGGAACTACAGGCATGTGCCACCATGCCCCACTAATCTTTTGATTTATTGTAAAGATGTGGTCTTGTCAAGTTGCCCAGGCTGGTCTCGAACTCCTGGGCTCTGGCAATTCTCTTACCTCAGCCTCCCAAAGTGCTGAGATTACAGGCATGAGCCACTGCCTGGCCTGTTTATGTATGTATGTATGTATTTATTTATTTATTTTATTTATTTATTTTTTTTGAGTTGGAGTCTCACTCGGTCGCCCATACTGGAGTGCAGTGGCCGCTCCCGGCCACCGCAGCCTCGACCTGCTGGGCTCCGGTGATCCTTCCGCCTCAGCCTTCCGAGTAGCCAGAATTACAGGCGTGCACTACCACGCCCGGCTGATTTTTTGATTTATTGTAGAGACGAGGTCTCGCTGCCCGGGCGGGTCTCGAACCCGCGGGCTCAGGCAATCCACTCACCTCAGCCTCCCAAAGGTGTGAGATTACAGGCTGAGCCACCGAGCCCGGCTGTATTTATTTATTTTAATTCAGGAGTCCCCACAGCCAGTACTGTGCCTGGCATGTAGTAAGCACTGAGTAGTCTTTGCTTACGATTGTGTATATTAGTGAATAAGGAAACAGAGCCAGAGAAGTTAAGTTGTTTGTATAATAACACACAATCTGTAAGAACTAGAGCTTGACCCTAAACTCAGGTATGTCTGGTTTCTGAGTCCATGCTCTTTCTACTCTTTCTGCCATAACATACAGCCTCCTTTCTGCCTCTGGATTCTTTCTCCAAACACCCAAGAAGTTCTGAGAAAGAAGGGACCTCAAGGGCAAGGGGCCCTTCCTGCCCTCCGCCATCACTTTCAGGGCTGGTGGGATAGCAGACAGAGCTGAGAAGGGAGTAAAAGCAGAAAAACTACCCAAGGGGTTTAAAATGAGAAGATTACAGATGACAGCTCAGTGCAGGCAATGCTGTTGGCTTCTGGTTCCAAGCATGAGCTCTCTGTGCTGTGTATTTGCAGAGACAAGGTGCATGAGGAGGCTATGGGCTTCTGCCATCTGACAGTGTGTTGTCAGGGCCTGCACATTAGCATGATAAAACAGAAATGAGAAACTAAGCTTGTTATTTTTATTTTTTTTATTTTTTTTGAGTTGGAGTCTCACTTTGTTGCCCAGACTGGAGTGCAGTGGCCGCTCCTGGCCACCGCAGCCTCGACCCGCTGGGCTCTGGCGATCCTTCTGCCTCAGCCTTCCGAGTAGCTGGAATTACAGTCATGCGCTACCACGCCTGGCTGATTTTTTGATTTATTGTAGAGATGAGGTCTCGCTGCCCAGGCGGGTCTCGAACCCGCGGGCCCAGGCAATTCACTCATCTCAGCCTCCCAAGGCGTGAGATTACAGGCTGAGCCACCGAGCCCGGCTAGCTTGTTATTTTTATTTTTTGAGTTGGAGTCTCACTCTGTCGTCCAGACTAGAGTGCAGTGGCCGCTCCTGGCCACCGCAGCCTCGACCCGCTGGGCTCTGGCGATCCTTCTGCCTCAGCCTTCCGAGTAGCTGGAATTACAGTCATGCGCTACCACGCCTGGCTGATTTTTTGATTTATTGTAGAGATGAGGTCTCGCTGCCCAGGCGGGTCTCGAACCCGCGGGCCCAGGCAATTCACTCATCTCAGCCTCCCAAGGCGTGAGATTACAGGCTGAGCCACCGAGCCCGGCTAGCTTGTTATTTTTATTTTTTGAGTTGGAGTCTCACTCTGTCGTCCAGACTAGAGTGCAGTGGCCGCTCCTGGCCACCGCAGCCTCGACCCGCTGGGCTCTGGCGATCCTTCTGCCTCAGCCTTCCGAGTAGCTGGAATTACAGTCATGCGCTACCACGCCTGGCTGATTTTTTGATTTATTGTAGAGATGAGGTCTCGCTGCCCAGGCGGGTCTCGAACCCGCGGGCCCAGGCAATTCACTCATCTCAGCCTCCCAAGGCGTGAGATTACAGGCTGAGCCACCGAGCCCGGCTAGCTTGTTATTTTTATTTTTTGAGTTGGAGTCTCACTCTGTCGTCCAGACTAGAGTGCAGTGGCCGCTCCTGGCCACCGCAGCCTCGACCCGCTGGGCTCTGGCGATCCTTCTGCCTCAGCCTTCCGAGTAGCTGGAATTACAGTCATGCGCTACCACGCCTGGCTGATTTTTTGATTTATTGTAGAGATGAGGTCTCGCTGCCCAGGCGGGTCTCGAACCCGCGGGCCCAGGCAATTCACTCATCTCAGCCTCCCAAGGCGTGAGATTACAGGCTGAGCCACCGAGCCCGGCTAGCTTGTTATTTTTATTTTTTGAGTTGGAGTCTCACTCTGTCGTCCAGACTAGAGTGCAGTGGCCGCTCCTGGCCACCGCAGCCTCGACCCGCTGGGCTCTGGCGATCCTTCTGCCTCAGCCTTCCGAGTAGCTGGAATTACAGTCATGCGCTACCACGCCTGGCTGATTTTTTGATTTATTGTAGAGATGAGGTCTCGCTGCCCAGGCGGGTCTCGAACCCGCGGGCCCAGGCAATTCACTCATCTCAGCCTCCCAAGGCGTGAGATTACAGGCTGAGCCACCGAGCCCGGCTAGCTTGTTATTTTTATTTTTTGAGTTGGAGTCTCACTCTGTCGCCCAGACTGGAGTGCAGCGGCTGCTCCCGGCCCCCGCGGGCTTGACCTGCTGGGCTCCTACGATCCTTCCGCCTCAGCCTTCCGAGTAGCCAGAATTACAGGCATGTGCTACCACGCCTGGTTGATTTTTTTGATTTATTGTAGAGATGAGGTCTCCCTGCCCAGGCGGGTCTCGAACCCGCGGGCTCAGGCAATCCACTCACCTCAGCCTCCCAAGGCGCGGGATGACAGGCTGAGCCACCGAGCCCGGCTAGCTTGTTATTTTTAATAGCCATGCCATGTGTTCCACAACCAAGGATAATACGATTGAGAATTGCCTGCTACTTGAGGATGCTCTGTGTCCCTGCAGCCCCTCAGCCTTGGTGGGAATGCAGAGCCTCCTAACAGGGAGAGGCAGGGGCTGGGAATGTAGCTCCAAAGGCCGACTACTTGGGGCATTCATGATTTCTGGAGTTCCGGGCTGGGCTAGGGGGCAGGGCAGGGATGAAGAGAAAGCCTTGGACCTCTCACAGCCGAGGAGCCAGGAGGCTCTATTCCCCAGGCAGCATGCTCCCCGCAGCCCTTCCCCTTCCTTCCTGCTGTCAGCCGCAGCTGACAGGAATGAGGCTGCTGGGCCCTCCGGGAGCCTCTCGCCTTCTGGGCCAAGGCAGCTGCCTCCACCCCAACCCCAGACTCAGCGTGTTCCCCGGGCCCCCATTAACCTGCTTCTCAGCTGCACATCTGCTAAGCTGGGGCCGAGTGGGCCTTAGAGTAACCCCCCCCAGAACATCTGGACTGGAGTTGGTGGGGGGAACCCACCTGGAAGGGAGAGGAAAGGGAAAGGAGAGGAGGGAGAAGAGGAGGGGGAGATGGCGAGCAACTGAACAGTTCCTGGAGTCACTAAGATTCTGCCTTTTGTTGAGGCAGAAAGGATGTGAAGCGGCATGGTGAGGGTCGGCGCCAAGGCTTCTCCAAGTCATCAGATGGTACCACTTAAGTCATTTTGCTCCTCTAATTAGAAACCCCCACAGACCCCTGACCAGCTAGGGAAAATCTTCCTTTGAGTTACACCTGTTTTCACCTTGGTGTCCCTATCCCCTGCCCTTCACTGCAGCAAAGCCACTTGTCCGTCCCCTCCTTCCCCTTTGGTCTCCAAAACTGTCCTCTTCTACCTCCATATCTTGGCTTATTCTGCTTCTCAGACTAGGGTGCCTTTCCTTTTCCTTGCTTTTCTACTGCCCACATCAATGCAGCACTCACCTCCTCCAGGAAACCCTCCTAGAATGATTTCATCTGACTCTGAGCTTGCTAGGCACATAGAGAACAATGAATATCAGATCCAAACATTCTCACTCTTCGTTAACTTTTTCTTGTCTCCTATCCTTGCCTTTCCTGTCTGTAAAGTGGGTGCAGGCCTTGGGCTTTGTGTGATGGAGCCACACACTTCTGTAGATAAAAGATACAGTGGGTACTTAGCGGCAGGATTGCTCTGTAATTCAGCCAGCACTGGCTGAGCCAAATGCCCTGCTGGACCCAGAGCCTGCCAGCAACTACCTGCCGCCAGAGGCTGGGAGAGGAACCTGATCAGAATGCAGGTTGGTGGGAAGGGACAGGGTGTGGGCACAGACAATAAATACCCTTTAGATGTTGTTTAGAGCTCTGGTTTTGGACTTTGGACGACTAAGTGTAATGTCTCAATCTTTGGCGAGTCCTGAAAGTTCTGAGAAAGGGCTTGGTGCCCAGTTCAGGGCAGATGGGTGCCCCTCCTGGCTCATCTCTCTCCCCAGTGAGGCCTGACAAGTATTCTGAGTCTGACTATGCCCCAGCTGCTCTGATTTGAAAGTCAGAAGGAAGAAGGAAAGTAAGCCTTAGGGAGAATTTACTGGGCGCCAAGCACTGTGCCAGGCACATGCGTGGACACTTTCCCCGCACCCCTTAATTGAGGACTTCAATATATCCAGTCCAGGAGACCCTGACATGGGGACCAGCATGTTCAGTTTGCGACTCTAGAATGAGGCAGCTGAGAGAAATCATTTTCCATTCAGCTGAAAGGATGGTGTATGATTTTAAGGGTCTTTCTCTGAAAGTGGCTGCTGCTTTTCTTTGAAAGTCTACCGTTTTCTAGATTAACGATCATGGACAATCTGTTTAAATATTCTGAACCTCAATGTTGTATCTTTAAATTGGGAATAACAAAGTGATTGTTTTAAAGATTCATGAGATGATGTACAGAAAGACTTAGCACGATGCTAGGTGTATCCTAAGTGCTCCAAAAATTGTGGTATTATTATTATTTGAGAAAAGGTCTTGTTCTATCACCCATGCTGGAGTGCAGTGGCACAATCATGGCTCACCGTAACCTCAAAAATCTCAAGCAGTCCTCCTGCCTCAATCTCCCAAGTAGCTGGGGCTACACAGGCCTGTCACCTCCACCCGGCTTTATTATTTTTTTTAAGAGACGAGGTCTAACTATGTTATCCTGTCTTAAACTCTTAGTCTCAAGGAATCTTCCCACCTCGGCCTCTGAAAACACTGGAATTACCGGTGTGAGCCACCATGCCTGGCCCAAAGAAAGTAAGCTTAGCTCCAGTGAGATAGTATTATTATTAGACTGATGTCCGAAACTGTCTCTCACAGCATCATCATTTTCCACTAGTGAGGAAGCCTGAGGCAAGATGATTTGGGCAGCTCAGAGAAACCCTTGCTGTGATGAGCTGGAGTAGAATGGGCTTGAGGGACTGAGACTGTGGTCCTTCACTCCCTGCCAGGGAGGGGCAGATGCTTCCTCAACCACTGACCTCAGGAATGATCCTTCTGGTGGCCAGTCACCTCTGCCATGAGTGACTGTGGGTCATTCTATCTGTTATCTTTTCCTCGTGCAGCTCTGTGTCGTGCACCTTAGCTGTGCCAGGCACTGATGCGCCTGTCTGCAGAGGGTTTATCATCAAATAAGTGGCACAAGACATGTTCACATACAGCACATGCTAGAATATAGCAGGTACATATGAGAAGCCCAGAGTGCTCCTCAAGGAGAGAAGCAAGCATTTGCTAGACACCAGCTGAGGTGTCAGTGCTGTGCCAGTTTTTGAAAGTAGAATAAGAGTTGAATTGGTGGAGATGAAAGGTCAACTTTTGCTAGGAGGGGAAGAGCCTGACAAAGTGTGAAGGTAGTGAATTGGAGGCACTGTGTTTGCAGTGCTGTCAGCCTGCCAGAGGGAAGGACTGTTTGTAGGAGATAGGTCTACAGAGAGGGCCGGGGACTTCAGTGTCCTCCTAAGGACTGTCTTCTGGGCAATGGAGGCCACTGCAGAGTTTACATGGAGACAGATGCCAGTCTTGAGAATGCATGGTGGACCGAGCTGTCCACAGCGGGCCTCAGAGCTTCTGCTGGGCGTAGTGAGTAAGGGCTGTTGGGGACCAGTGCAGGGTAGAGCCTGGCCCACAGTGGAGGCTGTAGGGCCAGGAGGAGGAGGCATGGCCTGGAGATTCTGTTGACAGGATTTGGTGACTGATTGGGTAGGAGATCCAGGAAAAGGTGGGACACAGGTGAGATGAAGCCAACAAATTCCTTCCTCTGCCCATTCCCCAGTCTCTCCTTCCCCCATCCCTCTCCTCCCTGCTCAGGCTGCAGGCTCCATGAAGCACTCCCTTGTGGGGGGGACCCCCTCCTCTCTGCGCTCCAACAGCCTGGGACTTAATTATACACTGACGCACTTTGTTTTTAAAAACATGTTTATTTTTGCTCTGACTCATTGCAGAAAATTTAGAAAATACAAAAAATAAAAAGGAGAAAATAAAAATCACCCACGATTCTACCACCCAGACACAATGCTTGTTGGCATTTCTGTGTATTTCTCTATGAACACACATACGCTCTTTACGATACATTCAATCCTTACATTCTACGTTAGGGTCTGGCTTATTGTCTCTTCAAAATTGTAGTAATACATCACCAGTTTAAGAATTTTAGCTCTAAGTATTTTTAAAACTTGAGATATAATTCACATAGCATAAAATTCACTCTTTTAAAGCACATGGCTCAGTGGCTGTTAGCCTATTTACAAAGTTGTGCAACCATCACCACTACCTAATTCTAGAACACTTTTGTCATCCCCAAAAGAAAGCCTTCCCTCATTAGCAGTCACTCCCCATCTCCCCTTCCCCCAGCCCCTGACAACCACTAATCTACTTTCTGTCTCTTTGGATCTGCCTGTTCTGGCCATTCTGTATCAATGGAATCATATAATATGGAGCTTTCTGTGTCTGACTTTTATCATAGAGCATGATGTTTTCAAGGTACGTTCACAGATGTATTTATGCATGTACCAGCACTTCATTCCTTTTTTAGCTGAATAATATCACAGTGTATGGGTCTACAACATTTTGTTTTACCTGTTTATCAGTTGATGGACATCTGGGTTGTTTCTACTTTTTGGTTCTTATGAATAATGCTGCTCTAAACATTTCTGTTCAAGTTTTTGTGTAGACATATGTTTTCAGTTACCTGAGTATATAACTAGGAATAGAATTAATTGCTGGGTCATATGGTACTTTATGTACAACTTTTTGAAGAACTGTCAAACTATTTTCCAAAGTAGCTGCACCATTTAATATTTCTTTTTCAAAAATTTTATTTTAAAGATGTGGGGTTCAATTCAGGATTAGGTATACAAGTGATCTTTGTACAGGTAAAGTTTGAGCGTCCCTTTGGTCCCCATTTCACCTGGGTGGGAAACAGGTATCCTCATTGATGTTATGTGCCCCACCTCCCAGCGGTGTCCCACTACTGCCAATCTCTTTCTTATAGTATTATGAAAATGTTCAGGGTCCGCTTATGAGCAAGAACATGTGGTACTCAGTTCTCTGTTTCTGTGATAGTTCACTGAGTATTATAGATTCTAAATCCATCCAAGTTGCTGTGAAGCCCATAATTTTGTCCTTCTTCATGGCTGCATAATATTCCATCGTGTATACATACTACATTTTAAAAAATCCATTCCACTTTCGATAGGCAGCACGGTTGGTTCCATGTTTTTGATATTGTGAATAATGTTGCAATAAACTTGTGTATGTTAGTATCTTTTTTACAGGATGATTTGAGTTCCTCTGGATATATTCCCAGAAGGGGGATTGCTGGGTCATATGAAAGGCCAATTTTTAGATCTTTTAGTAATTGCCACACTGTTTTCCACAGAGATTGTACTAATTCATTCCTACCAACAGTGTAGAAGTGTTCCCTTTTCTCCGCATCCTTGCCAACACCTGTTGTTTTTGTTTTATTAATAATGGCCATTCTTACTGGAATTAGGTGATATCTCCACGTGGTTTTAATTGGCATTTCTCTGATGATCAGTGAGGCTGAGCACTTTTTCATGTGTCTGTTGTCTAACTGTATGTCTTCTTTTCAGAAGTATCTATTTGTGTCTTTTGCCCACTTTTTAATGGGGCTGTTTGTTTTGTTCCTTTCTGCACATTTGAGTTCCTTGTAGATCCTAGATGTTAGGCCTTTGTCAGATATACAGTTGGCAAATATTTTTTCCCATTCTGCGGGCTGTCTCCTTGCTTTTATGATGGTTTCTTTTGCTTTGCAGAATCATTTCATATTTCTACCAGCATTGAATGAGGGTGCCAATTTTTCACATTCTTGTCAACACTTGTTACTGTCTTTTTTATTATACCCATCCTTGTGGGTGTGAAGTGGTATCAGTGTGTGGTTTTGATTTGTATTTCCCTGTTGAATGATGATATCAAGCATCTTTTCATGTGCTTATTGGCCATTTGAATATCTTCTTTGGAAAAATGTCTATTCAGATCATTTGCCTATTTTCTAATTGTTGTCAAGTTGTCACTGTTCTTTACATTTTAAGGATATGTTCCTTATCAGATATATGATTTGCAAATGATTTTATCCCATTCTGTCTTTTGTCTTCATTTAACTTTTTTTGGAGTCAGAGTCTCACTCTGTCATCTAGGCTGGAGTGCAGTGGCATGACTGTGGCTCACAGCAGCCTAGACTTCCTGGGTTCAGGCAATCCTTCTGCCTCAGCCTCTGAGAAGCTGAGATTACAAGGGTGTGCCACCACGCTCAGCTACTTTTTTTATTTTTGTAGAGATGAGGGCTCACTATGTTGCTTAGGCTGGTCTCGAACTCCTGGGCTCAAGCAGTCCTTCTGACTCAGCCTCCCAAAGTGCTGGGATTACAGGTGTGAGCCTGTAACCATGCCCGTACTCACTTTCTTTTTCATGTCCTTTGAAGCACAAAAGGTTTTAACTTCAATAATGTCCAATTAATTTATTTTTCTCTTCTGTTTGGTGTGATATCTGAGAAAGCATTGACTAACCCAAGGACAGGAAAATTTTTGCCTATCTTATATTCTAAGAGTTTTATAGTTTTAGGTCTTTGAACCATTTTGTGTTAATTTTTATATATGGTTCATACATGTGCAAAGTAGGTAGAAGTTCAACTTTTGCATATAGATATCTACTTGTTCCAGCACAACATTTTCATCACTTCAAACACTGCTCTTTGAAAACGCTGTCCCCCACTGAACTGTCTTAGCACACTTCTTGATAACCAGTTGCCCATAAATGCAATAGGATATTTTTGGACTCCAAATTCTATTTAGTTGATCTATATGTTTATTCTTATGCCTGTACTATGAGGTCTTGATTACTGCAGCTTTGTAGAAAGTTTTAAAATCAGGAAATGTGAATCCTTCAACTTAGTTCTTTCAAGGTGGTTTTGACTATTTTGACTCCCTTGCATTTCCACATGAATTTTAGGATCAGGATGTCAATTTCTGGGGGCGAGGGGGGGGAGGCCACTGGGAGGGTGATAGCTGCTATATTAAATCTGTAGATCAGTTTGGGGAGTATTGCCACCTTAACAAAATATTAAGTCTTCCAGCCCATGAATATGGGATGTCATTTCGTTTGTTTAGGTATTCTTTAATTTTTTTTGAACAATGTGTTTAAAGTTAGGCTTTGTACTTTTGGGGGGGTTAAATCTGTTCCTAGGTATTTTTGTTGATGATATTTTAAATGCAATTGTTTTCTGAATTTCTTTTTGTGGATGCTCATTGCAAGTATATAGAAATAAAATTTACTTTTGCATATTGATCTTGTATACTGCAGCTTTGTTGTACTTATTTATTAACTATAATAGTTAATAAATTTTTATTAGGTATTTTAATGTTTGATAGGGAAGCTCCTGTCTATCTTTCTATTATATTTTTCTCACCTGTTCATTATATGATATAAGCTATAGTTTTATTTTATGAGTGTAGCCTCACTTCCTGCCAAAAATGTCCCATTGAGCTCTTAATTGGAATTATATTTTCTATAAATTGAATTGTAGAGGCTTAATGTAATTAGAAGATTTAGTATTCTCCTACAAGATTTATTATTTCTCTTAATTCAAAACACCTTTTATATATCTCAGTAATCTTTTTATGGTTTTTCATTTTTTATTTAGGACCCACGTATTTCTTGTTAGAATTATTTCATGATATTTATTGGGTTTTGTTTCCTTATGAGTTTTTTTAGTGGCTGTCACTAATGAAAAGGGGATGTTTGCACCATTGTCTCTTCTATCTATTGTTGGAATTCAGGAAAGTATTGAGATGTACACATTCATCTTATATTTGGTCACTTTACTGAATTATTTTATTAATTTTAAGAGTTTTACCATTGTTTCTATTAGATTTTATAGGTATCTAATATTATTTAAAATAACAATTACTCCTTATTTCTGTCTTATGTGTTAAAACTTTCAGAACAATGATTATTAGCAATTATGACAATGAATATATTTATCTTGTTATGGATTTTAATAGAAAGATCTCTAGTACTTTCCCATAAAGTATGATGCTGGATATTCTTTAAGATAAATAGTCTACCATTCTGAGAAAGTTTTCTTCAATTTCAAATTTTAAGTTTTTTTAAAAATCAGCATTGTTGGATGTTACTGAGTGGGTTTTCAGTATATATTAAAATTATATATACCAAACCCGTTTTACTACAATTGAATTCATATTTATTTTTTATTTTTTATTTTTTATTTTTTTGAGTTGGAGTCTCACTCAGTCACCCAGACTTGAGTGCAGTGGCCGCTCCCAGCCACCGCAGCCTCAGCCTGCTGGGCTCCGGCGATCCTTCCGCCCCAGCCATCCGAGTAGCTGGAACCACAGGCGTGCGCTACCACCCCTGGCTAGTTTTTTGATTTATTGTAAAGATGAGGTCTCGCTAAGTTGCCCAGGCGGATCTCGAACCCGCGGGCTCAGGCAATCCACTCACCTCGGCCTCCCAAAACGCAGGATTACAGGCTGAGCCACTGAGCCCAGCCTGAATTCATTATTTTAACTTCACAGTATTCTTGGGATAACCCCATTTTGATGGTGGTAAATTATTTTTATTACATTCTATTTCTAGTATTTTAATTACAATTCATATAACCTAATAAAATATTCATAAATGAGAATCAACTATAGCTTGTTTTCTGTGCTCTCTTTGGTAGTTTTTGTTACTAGGTTGAACTGAGTTCCAAGAGTGAATTGAGTATCATTCTAACCTTTTCTATCCTTGCAACAATATATAAAGCATGAGAATTATTGTCTACTTGGAAGTTTGGGGCCAGGTGTGGTGTCTCAAGCCTATAATCCCAGTACTTTGGGAGGCCGAGGCGAGAGGATTACCTGAGCTCAGGGGTTCAAGACCAGCTTGGGCAACTTAGTGAAACCTTGTCTCTACAATATATCAAAAAATTAGCTGGGTGTGATAGCACGCACCTGTAGTTCCGGCTCCTTGGAAGGCTAAGGCAGAAGGATTGCCTGAGCCCAGCTGGTTGATACTGGGGTGGCTGTGAGCGTGCCACTGCACTCTAGTCTGAGCAACAGAGTGAGACTCTGAATCAAAAAAAAAAAAAAAAGAAAGTTTGGAAGAACTTATAACTTGCCTGGATCCAGAACCTTTGCTTGAGAGCAAATTATTTGATAACATTTTTAATTTCTTCTTTAGTGTTTGGTCTCCTTTGTTATTCTATTTATTTTCTTTTCTTTTTTGAGTTGGAGTCTTACTCTGTCGCCCAGGCTGGAGTGCAGTGGCACACTCACGGCCACCCCAGTGTCAACCTGCTGGACTCCAGTGATCCTTTCGCCTCCGCCTTCCAAGTAGCTGGAGCTACAGGCACGTGCTACCATGCCTGGCTAATTTTTTGATTTTTATTGTAGAGATGAGGTCTTGCCATGTTGCCCTGGCTGGTCTCAAACCCACGGGCTCAGACAGTCCTCCCGCCTTGGCCTCCCAAAGTGTAGGGATTATAGGCTGAGCCACAGCCCGGCCTCTAATTCTACTTCTTAGTTCATTTTGGGCATTATATTTTTCTGAAAATTATCCATTTCATCAAAATCTTTTCACTCTGTGCTAACATGTTAAATAATTTTGAGGAAATGAGTTACATTCTGGAAACATATACATGATGTGTTTTGTCTCACTTCTATCATGTTTTACATTTTTCTCTTTAATACTTCACTGGTATTTCTGTTGTTCTCCCTCTCCCCTCCCCCTCTTCTTAGTATGCTTTCCCTCACATTTGAGCCACCTTGGCTTTCCCAAACTCCAAACTCTGCCTCCTCAATTTAGAGTGAACACAGATTCTGTCTGTATTCCCTCTCTTTGTCATGAAGCCTGGACACTCTCTCCAGGCAGAAAACTCAGTCAGTCATGAGGTTTACATCACATGTCTCCCTTGTCTCAGGAATCACAGCTCAGTGCTGCCTGTTTTCTAATGTCTCAAACCTGTTGTTTTTCAGTTATTCTAGGCAAAAGAGTAGACCCAGTCCCTGCTAGTCCATCCTGCCTGGAAGTAGAAGTCAAGAATTCCCCATTCTTGAGTCCTTCATTTTAATTCTCTCTCTTGATTGCCTGTAGTATATTTTTGAGAAATTCTCCTCCTCCCAGAATAATCCATGGCTACTCTATTTTAAGACCCCTTACATAGTTGAGAATATATTTTTTGTAAACTTCACAAGTAATTAGCTAACTGGATATAAAATTATTGAATCACAAGCTATTTTTCTCAGAATCCTGTAGATATAGCTCCATTTCTCCCTTGGCATGTAAATGCCAGAGAATTCTGAGGCCAGGCTTATTATTTTGTGCCTTCAAGAAGATTATGCTTCTTCTATATGAATGCTTATAGGATTTTTTTTCTTTATCCTTACAATTGAAATTTTTGCCAGAATGTGTCTTGGTATCTCTTTTCATTCAGTTTGCTTGGAACACAGCAAACACTTAAATTCTAAACTATTTTTCGACTTCAAGTGTTTTCTTTCTATTGCAGCTATCATGTGCTTCTACTATGTTCACTCTGGGTTTAATTCTCTAGAATACCTACAGTTCTCAAGTTCAAATTTAGTTCACTTCCCTCCATATCTTCACTTCCATAACTTTCATCCCTTTGTCCTTTTATTCTGACTTCAAGGAGAGTGTCTCATGTTTGTTCTTCCCGTTGCTGATCCAGTTTTTTGCAGGGCCAGTTCTACTCATTATCACCTACAAGGCACATTTGAATTAGCTCTTTCAACTTTACTTCCTAGCAGTCTTCCTATATCCCACCTGATTCTGTTTGTGCTTCAATTTGCCTTTGAAATTTGGCTTCACTTTTTCCCGTGTTATGCTGTTGTGCTTCTATCTCAGCTTCTCTTCTTGTAATGGATTTTTGTTCGTGTTTCAGAGAAGCCATGAGTTCCTGCACCTTACTGAGTCAAATAACTTCTACTCCTCCCCATTCTAGTTATAAATTATTTTTCAGAAATGTGACCCTCTGGGTTTTCAGAATATTGTTATTTCTTCCTTGTTTTCCAAAAATATCTTTAAATGTTGTTGCTTTTATGTATTTATTTTTTTCATTTCTTAAAACATTATTTTTTAAATTGTGGTAAAATACACATGACATCAGATTTACCATTTTAACTATTTTTAAGTGTACAGTTCAGTGGAAGTAAGGATATTCACATTGTTATACAGCCATCACTCCATCTACCTACAGACCTCTTTTCATCTTGCAAAACTGAAACTCTGTTCCCATTAAACGATTACTCCCCATTTCTCCCTGCCACCCACAGTTCTACTCTCTGTCTCTGTGAATGTGACTGCTACAGCTTCTTCGCATGAGTGGAACCATGCAGTATTTGTCCTCCTGTGCCTGGCATATTTCACTTAGCATACCATCCTCAAGGTTCATTCATGTTGTAGTACATTAGGATTTCCCTCCGTTTTAAGGCTAATCCTATTCCATTGTATGCATAGACCACATTTTGTTTATCCATTCATTTGGCATTCATTTACTTTTTTTGGCTATTATGACTGGTGCTTCTATGAACATGGGTGTAGAGATACCTCTTTGAGATCCTGCCTTTTCTCTTTATCTTTGAATAGAGAAAAAGCTCATCTAGATGTAGTATTTGTCACTAGCGAACCAATGTGGTATTTCCCTGATTTTACTATCTCTCCACCCAAGACTAGTTCAACCAGCATCTCAGATGCACAGCCAGAAAGCAGGTTGATGTGTACAACTCCCAGGTCAGTTTTTAGCATCTAGGCAGATATTCATCTGGTGTAGCTTTGGTGTCCTGTGGTGAAATCTTATCCCTCGGGTATCTGATTTTCCCCACCAAAACCTGTATGAAAGTCTATACTGGTGGTTTGCCACCCTGGCCAAACATTAGAATCACCAGAGGAAATCTTTTTTTTTTGAGTTGGAGTCTCACTCTGTTGCCCAGACTGGAGTGCAATGGCCGCTCCCAGCCACCGCAGCCTCGACCTGCTAGGTTCCGGCGATCCTTCCGCCTCAGCCTCCCAAGTAGCTGGAACTACAGGCGTGCACTACCACGCCCGGCTCATTTTGATTTATTGTAGAGATGAGGTCTTGCCAAGTTGCCCAGGCGGGTCTCGAACCCACGGGCTCAGTCAATCCACTCACCTCAGCCTCCCAAGGCGCAGGATTACAGGCTGAGCCACTGAGCCCGGCAGAGGAAATCTTAAATGATGGTAAGCTTAGGCCCCTCCTTGAGCCAACGGACTCAGAACTTCTGGGGGTAGGCCCAGGTGTCACAGTTTTAATAAGCTCCATAGATGATGTCACTGTGGAGCCAAGGCAGAGAACTGCCGCTTTACCTCAAGATATGAGGCTGTCCAGGTTGTCCTCTGTCTGCCACAGGGAAGCCCTTGACTTGAGGAAATTCACCTCTCAGGATGGAGGTGCCACTTCCAGACCCTGTCACCTCCTTCCTGACACGTTGTTTTCAGGAAGTTTGAAGTCTCTGAGTGAACATAGGAATATGGGTTGGGGATGATACCAGTGGATGAGACATTGGCTACCTCAGAAAGCATCACTTGCACAACATATGGGCACGGCTGTTTAGTTTTCTGTATTCGGATTCAAAGAGACAGTTGAGGATGGAGGAATTGCTTCCCTATCTTCTGCCTCAGTGGGCATGGCTCCTCTCTTTTACAAGGCAAAAGAGAAGAAAACCATTCATTATCAGCTCTTTTCCTTAGTTGTTCCACTGACCTCAGGGTGAGCAGAGATGTTGTCAGATTCTGGTTGTGTTGCTTTAGGTCATGGTCTAAACTTTCATCTTTCCCCCCCCCTTATCTTCATAGGTATTTTAGTGAAAAGGTGGTTAAGTTTTCCTCATTCTTAACTGGAAACAACTTGAGTGTTTTTGACTTTTTCCTTTGTTTCCTTCCTAGGCTGGAGGAGAGAAATTGTGGCTGGTTTCCCTGCCTGTGGATGGCTTCAGCACAGAGTGGGGGTGTGGGTACTGAAGGGCCAATCTGTAAGGACTGAGAAGATGCTGAGTATGGAAGGGAACAGCACCATATAAGATTAGGTCAGAGCCGCTAGACAGAGAGGAGTTTTCAGCCGAGCATTGAAGAGAGGAGGGAGAAACGTATTTCAAACAGGGGTACAGGCCTGTATAGGGGCAGAAATGAATAAGTCATGTACTCTGGGACAAGAAGGCAGGGGGAAAGGCACATGTGGAACTGAAATGGAAAATTGGGGCGACCTTCTGAGATATGAGGCTGGTAAGAGAGTCTGGAAGGAATCTCAGAGCCCAAACCAAAGAGTTTGGAGTTGACTGGAAGCCATAGATAATTCTGAGCAAGAGAAAAACAGGATGACAACATGGGGAGTAATTCTAATCTGTGTGGATGGATGGATGGATGGATGGATGGATGGATGGATGGATGGATGGTTAGATGGATGGTTGGATAGTTGGTTGGACAGATGGATAGATGGATGGATGGATAGGAGGTAGGGCATCTGGGGAAGAAATTAAAACCACATGGGCATAAACCTCTGCGATTCTCATACTGGTCCATAGGGAGCCTGGGAGCCCTTGGGAATAAGAGAGAAAATCAACTGTAAGAAGCACTGGAACCCTGTGCAGGGACACCAGAACTGATATGGGCGTTTCCCCTTTCTTCTTCTCCCCCTTCTCCTGTGAAACTTTAGAAGTGTTCACATGTGCCTTGGTTTTCCCTGGTGCCTATTACTATGGAGTCTGTTGGGACAGCTTTTAAGGATCTTTAAAACACTGGACTGTCACTTCTATTCCCTAAGTCTCTAACAGCACTGTCCCCTTTCTGGAGAGGCAAGCGGGAACATCTCCGTTTGCTTCTTCCTCCACCAACCACGACTGCCCTTTGCCAGGGGCAGGCATCCAGGCCTCAAGCAACCGCAGGACCCAGCTCCCAAGCACATCTCAGACAGCCCAGGAAGGTCCCCAGAAACCAGCCTGATGTCTGGAATTCAATGACTGGAGGCTGAGGGATGAATGAGATGGCTTTTTGTAGTCCCCACCCCAGGATTCCGGGATTGTCACCCACAAAGCTGGCCTTCTGCCCAGATCTGTAGGTCTGTGTCTTCAGGGGAAGCTCATAAAGGCTACACACAGAGTTTCCTCCCTGGCTCCCTCCTGGAGGGTGGGTAATTATTTTTATATATTGCTGCAGAATAAAACACAGGGAATGGCTTGGAGGAATGTTCAGGTATCATCCTTTGATGTATACAAAGGAAACGCTTTCTCTGCCTCCCGGGGTTCTTGCACACCCATCAATTCTCCTGACAGGTGGAGGGAAAGGGTACTTTGGGCATTAGTATAGCCTGGAGAAGCGGTTGGAACTGCCTTCGTTTTAATATCCCACCTTTGATCTATTGAAAGGCTGACAGTGAGAGGGGAAGAATCTTATTAGGTGGCATAAATCAGAGCTGATGAAATCACTTTCCTCCTACACCTAAGACCTTCCCTGTGCAGGGAGAGGGAGAGGAGAGTGTCGCTCTCACTCCCAGCTGCCCCTCTTTCCTCAATCATGAGTGGGCACACAAAGCTTCATTCAAGGCACCATCCACCTTCTTCCCTGCTCCATCCCTGCAGGGAAGCTGAGTTCTCACTCCGAGCTGTTGTGGGTGGCTTAGTTGGCCTCCCCATCCCCCACCCCCATGCTCTCTGTCACCATGGGACCATCCCCCCAGGAGTGCTCAGGTTCCAACTCCCAAGAGTTTTAGATTTGGGGCTTTTCAGGACTTATGGGGTCTCTCTGAAGGTCTGACGATGGATTCCAGATGTGGAGAGTCATCACTGGGTCCTGAGGGATGAGACCTACATGTTGGATGCTGCCAAGAAGTGGCTCTTGGAGACCAAGCTATCTACAGAACCTCAACCAGTGACCTAGTTAGTGTCTCTGGAGGCCCTCTCTATGGCACTGTGTGTGGGGGCAGGGCCTGATGAACACTTTCTTCTCCCAAGAGGACATGGGCAGGAGAGAAATGAACACCAAACTCAACACTGGACTCAAAACCAACAGCCCTCTTTGGCTCTGCCATCTCCTCGCTTTAGGGCCTTGAACAAATCATGTGGTCCCCTCAGAGACCCCCTTTCCTCCCTGGTTAAGTGGGGTCCCTCTTAGCTCTCACTTCTATGGTATGGTCCTCTCTTCTTTGTGAGTAGTCCTCTGAACAGTGTTGGAAGTGCCCATAACTTGATCCATACAAAGCAAGAACTAAATATTCATGGTGTGCAAGTATCAGGGAAAGAGGGGACATAGCCCATGCCCTCAGGGATCTTCCTGTGTAATAGGGGAGAAAAGTGATCAAAGTAGGCCCTTGGGTAAAGTTGTTCAAAGCTCCAAAGTTGGCTTTGCCTTCCTCCCACCTTGATCGACCATCTTTTCCAGTTCTCCATTTCTCTGGCCTAAAGCTCCCTGTGTTCCAAGTCTGTGTCTCATTTCTAGAAGCGTCTCTCAAAAAGCTGTTCTCCCCTAAAAGGCTACCTGATAATACTTTCCAGATTAAGAAAAAAATAGGCACCGTCTATTCTCTAAAAGAGGGATATTGTCCAAATGGTAGAATTTTAGTCATCTTGAGACGTTTGCGAAGCATGGGAGTGGGGGTTGACTGTCCTTTGCCTCTGCATAATACCACATGCCTGTTAAGTTGGGCTGTTCAGCAAACCCTGTCTTGGGGGCACAAGCACATAAGAATTTGTCCAAAGAAAGTTTGTCCTGAAAGGACAAACCTGCAGGGACCCTTAAGCAAACCCTGCCCTTGCTTCAGGTAAAAAACTCAGCCCAGAGGGAGGAAAGGGACTTGTCCAAAGCCACAGAGGTGAGTCTTGCAGGTGAGTCACAGCAGGTACAAGACCCTTGCCAGGTCCCGTTCTCTCGTCCTCACTCCCACCACACCAGAGTTGTTTTGATCAGCTCAGACTTCCCTGCAAAGTTCCCAGTGCCTACAAGTTAAAGATCAACTCCATAAAGCCCCTAAGGGCCAGCACGTCCTCTTTCCAACTACCTTTCCCATCTTACCCCAACCCTCACTTCCTACCTCACCCGGGACCCTCTGCTCCCAGCACAGACACATTGTTTTTTCCCGCTCGATATTGTTCTTTGGCTAGCACCTCTGCACACGCTCTTCTCTGCCAGAAATGCTCATTCCCCTCATCCACTAGGTGAAAATTCAGTTATTCTTCTGGACGCAGTATAAATATCACCTCTTTACCTCTTCTGGGAAGCCTGTCCTACCTTCTCTGGTGAACTGATGCATACCCTTGAGTTTGTTCCCTCAACTACTGGTGCACACCACACCCAGATGCAAACTCTCTCTTCTTCTCTGTCTCCTAGAAAGACAGAGCCACAGGGTAGATGTCTCTCTCTCTCTCTCTCTCTCTCTCTCTCTCTCTCTCTCTCTCTCTCTCTCTCTCTCTCTCCCCCCTCTCGGTTATTTGTTGATCTTCATTGCTGGATGTGAACTCCTTAAGGACAGGAACCAAATCTCATTCCTCTCTGTATCCCTGATCTCTGTATCCCTGATGTCTTACATGGAACCCTGGTTAATTTCTTAGAACTGTGCTGTCCAATATGGTAGCCACTAACCAAGCATGTTGATTAAAATTAAAAAAAAATTTGATTCTTCAGTCATGCTGGCACATTTCAAGTACTTAGTGGCCGCATGTGCCTAGTGGCCTCTGTGTAGATACTAAATCTTCCTCTCATTGAGGAAAGCTCTATTGCACGGTGTTGTCTTAGAGGAGACCAGAGGCTTACAACACCCAAGATGGAAGGATGATAGGTCTGGAGAGTCCTTAGGTTGTCCAGACTACATATAAATCAGTGTTTGGCATAGGGAAGGTGCTTGAAGAGGAATTGGGTCTGGAGTCCAGTCATGAGGATTGTAGGCTTTGTTACTACTTCCAGTGCAGACACACTGCCCAGCCCCTTTCCTGGCTAGAGCTCCAATTCTCAGCCCCTTAAGGATCTCAGCTGGGACTGCTCTCCTTAACTGAGAAGAGTTCTTCTCATAGCATAAGAACAGTCCTTCAGGATAATCTCTGATGCTCAAGCCCTGATACAGAAAGCTTTATTGATAAGCCTGAAGAGCCCTGGTTGGAGGGTTACCTAACTCTTCCCTCTTCCCTCCCCCAACCTGAAACCATTCCAGGATAGGAATAAGAGATATTACCTGAGGAAAGGGTAATACCACCTACCTCACAGCCCCATGAGCTGGGGATCTGGGGCGGTGGGGCAGCCTCAGTACCTCTAGTACTGGTGAGACTCCAGAGTTACATAACAGGCCCTGACCTCCCCCCACACCCCGCTCTATGCAGCTGAGGGGTATGAGGTATGTAGACCAGGTCCCTGACCTGACAGCTTTGGAAAATGAAGTTTTCCTTGGTGCCTCCCATTTCCCTTGTTTCCACTTTTCGGGATGCTGGACCCCCAGAGCCTCTTTTTTCTCATAAAGAGACATCTCTGACTTCTGTACTTGAAACAGCCTCCCAACTGTCTCCCTGCCTTCTGCCTCCACCCCTCACCCCAATCCGATCTCAGCACCGTCTAGCCTCAGTGATCTTTCTAAAACGCCAATTTAATGTGTGATCCCACATAATCTGCCCTTTTTCAGCTTTGACACATCTCCAGCCTCCTCTCTCTCACTCCCTTCCAAACTTTGCCTGTTCACTAATGACCATCCTGCCTCTGGAGTTTTGCTCACGTCCTTTTTACTGCCTTGTGTCCCTTTCTCTAATGCTATCCCTTCAGAAAATTTCTACTCCTACCTTGGGAGCCAGTACAAATGTCACTTCCTCTGTGAGGCCTTCCTGGAGATTCCACAGGCAGAAATGCCTGGGCCCAGCTCCCAGCGTGTTTCCCACACACTTAATGAACATACATGTAGCTGTGAGTTTAAACCACAGGTCTTGGAGTCAGACCAGTAGCTCCACCTCCCTGAGTCTTCTTTTCTACAAGCAAGATGGGAACAATAAGGTTCCTGCTCCACAGGGTTGGAGTGGAGATTAAATATGGTAATGTATGTAAAATGCTTAGCGCACCTGGCAATTAGCTAGTTCTCAATAAATGTTAGCTAAGGCTTTTATATCGTTTTATTAAATAATAAAGTAAATAGTCTAAGAACTTTTCTGGAAAGGGACTATGTTAGTCAAGTTTGAGCCCCAGAACTGAGTACAATGCTGGCATAGTAATAGGCACTCAATGAATGTTTATTGGATTTAATCCAATCCTATTGAATAGAAGACAAAAGGAATGATACCATCTGTAATGAGAGGCATGTCAGTCAGCCTGGCAGGTAGTGGGGGAGAGATCTGAGAGCAGAAGAGGTTTTATGGAAGTCCTCATGACACCACAAAGGGCCTTCACTGAAGGCAGGCTATAGTCTCTGCAAGGGGAGCTTGGGAGGGGTGTCGGTATGTGAGGAGGCAAAGGCTCATGAGTACCCTGGCCAGAGCTGGTTGAGTCTATGGGTGCAGAGTCTGCTTGGTCCCCAGTCGGACAAGCCTGCTGCCAAGCAGGGCCAGGGCATGCCATGAGCAGGGAGCCCCTACCACCCCAGTGGAGCCCCATGACCCTCCATGCAGAGGCTGGCACCTGGCACTGGAGGCTGGTGTGGGGAGCTGGGGCCCTGCGCCTGTGGAAGGCCTGGGGGCACCTCCTCACTGCTCAACAGGTGCTGGCCTGCTCCCTGCTGGAAACCTTGTCTTCCCTGGCAGGCTCTCGGTCAAGGCTGTTGGTCCCTCCAGGCAATCAACGGCTCCCACGTGGAATATTTTCCCCACAAAATAACCATTTCCACAGGGGCTGCTTTTTTTTTATAAGCTTTCAATATCTTTCTCCTTCCACCCTCCTCTCTTCACCCCACCAGAGCCTGGGATGTTCTCCCATCTTTTCTCTGTTCTCTCCTATCCCCACGTTTGACTGAAAGTCAACTGTGTACCTGTTCTGTGCTGAATTTGGGGAACTTAGAGATGAAAAACCAACCCTGGGTTTGGCCTGGGACAGACAGTCAATAACTGTGTGGCCAATGAGCAGTCCTTGTCTTCAAGGTGTCTTGCCTTCAGCCTCTTCCTCTCATACTCATTTGGGAGAAGAGAATAAGGGAAAGCCTCGTCCACAGTTTTGAAGGCTTTTGAGCTTGGGATCAGGGCTGACCTCCTGGGTGTGTGACCTGTGAAGAAGGGCCCTGTGCTTTGCTTAGTGGTCTGCTATTGCCATCTTGAGATTTTTTTTTTTTTTTTTTTTGGAGTTGGAGTCTCACCCGGTTGCCCAGACTGGAGTGCAGTGGCACACTCATAGTCACTCCAGTGTCGACCTGCCGGGCTCCGGTGATCCTTCCACCTCAGCCTTCCAAGTAGCTGGAATTACAGGCGTGCGCTACTGTGCCTGGCTAATTTTTTTGATTCATTGTGGAGACAAGGTCTTGCCAAGTTGTCAGGGTTGGTCTCAAACCCATGAGCTTAGGCAATCCACTTGCCTTGGCCTCCTAAAATGCTGGGATTACAGGCTGAGCCACTGAGCCAGGCCTTTTTTTTTTTTTTCCAGTTGAGGTCTTGCTCTGTGGCCTAGGCTGGAGCGTAATGACGCTATCATGGCTTATTGTAGCCTCAAACTCTTGGACTCAAGCAATCCTCTTGTCTTAGCCTCTCAAGTGACTGTGACTACAGGCATGCGCCACCATGCCTGACTAATTTTTTAATATTTTTTAGAGACAAGTTCTTGCTATGTTGCCCAGGCTGGTCTCAAATTATTGGCCTCAAACAATCCTTCCACCTTGATCTCCCAAAGTGTTGGGACTATAGCATGAGCCACCGCACTTAGTGTGGTCTTGAGATTCTTTCTTTGAACAAGGGCTTTTCATTCTCATTTTGTATCTGGCCCCCAAAATTCTGTAGCCATTGTTGAAAGGATATAGGTTATGTACTTGTGCCTGGCGCTGTACTTGGTGTAAGACAAGGGTTCAATAAATGGAAACAATCATTATTATTTGTGTCACAGTTGTCACCATAGGGATATTCTCTGCTCAGAGCTTCCAAGAAGAAGGTACTGTCCTCTTAGGGAGTCAGACTTCCTGGGTCTGTTCACTCACCCATTAGGTAGTCGTAGCCCCTACTCAGGAGTGTCTGAGTGGTGGACAGCTCCAAGGAGAGAGAGGCAGCCAGGCTGGGGTGGGAGTCTGGGCAGAGAAGTCCCACCAAATTCAGGCACCTGAGTTTCCAAGTCACTGGACGAAAACTGGCTGGGGCCTCCCCGCTCTGAACACTCAGCATCTGAAACAGAGCCTTGGTCCTCCTTTCCTTTCCTTCTCTACAAAACCCTGATGGGCTGGTGAGGAGAAGGGATACTCCAGGTCCTAGGGTCTGGATACACTTTCTTAGGATGAAGAGATATCATGGGAGAGTCCCAGAGGCACCATCTTCTTCTCCTTGGGTGAGAAGCAGAATTCTTCCCTGGATTTGCCCCAGCCTTGTGGCACCCACTTCAGGCCCACCTTGCCTCATGAATTCTGGTTTTCAACCTCTCTTAGATCCTAACAACCCCTGTCCTACAATTGCTGTGTCCTTTCACGTCATGTGGCTCAGAGCTGGAGAGAGGAGCCAAGTCATGGTTGATCTGATGGAATGGAAAGGAGAAAGACACCTGCCCTTTTTGCTCTACTGTCCTCCTGGTCTCCCCTCGGGCACACTGACCTTTGGATTCAAAGTCAGCCTGTGCTTCGGAAGCAGGTACTACGTGCTAGGAACTGATCATGGAGCTTCACATGTATAGTTCCTTTTTTTTTTTTTTTTTTTTGAGTCAGAATCTCACTCTGTCACCCAGGCTGGAGTGCAGTGGCACAGTCATGGCCACCACAGCCTCGGCCTGCTGGGCTCAGACAATCCTTCCACCTCAGCCTTCCAAGTAGCTAGAACTATAGGCACGCACTATGACACTCGGCTAATTCTTTGATTTATTGTAGAGATAAGGTCTTGCCAATTGCCCAGGTTGACCTTGAACCCCTGGGCTCAGGCAATCCTCTTGCCTCTGCCTCCTAAAGTACTGGGATTACAGGTGGGAGCCACCACACCTGGGACTGCCAGTAACTTCTTGATGTCTAGCCTAAACTCTTCTATGACAACTTGCTCCTTGTTAGGCCCTCATCTCACTTTAGACAAGCGGTACCAGGCCCCCATGTCCCTATCTCCCTGACTTGTCCTATGACCAGGTGACGTTCACACCATCTGCCCCTTGGGATTTGGCAAGACAGGCCCCACGTTCTCCCTCCCTGCCTGCCTCCCTCCCTGCCTCAGCCTCAACCCTAGGCTGGGGGAATATGAGGAGCATTTGGCCTTCAAGAGGTTAAGCTGTTTCCCCAGAGCCCAAGCAAGCCCTAACTGGCCCGTGAGGTCTCTGCTAATCTGCCCTATTACCGCAGGTAAGAATTATAATCAGAAATCACTCGAGGGGCCCGGGTCCACGTGGGAGACAGAGAGGAGCTGTTGGGGGTTGTTGATTCTATTCCAGGGCTTAATTGGTATAATTGCTCTCTTCTTCCTGCCAAACCAGAGTCTGCCAGGATTGGCTTTCCCACCTGCGGACGGGGAGCTGCTCAGAAAGCTCTTTCAGTCCCAAGTGGCGGATTCTGCTGGCTGCTCAGGGACTCCTTCAGCTGCCCCCCGATCCAGGTCCAGATGGCAGGGGAGCCTAGGGCCTACCTACCACAGAGGACTAGAGACCCCAGGGTCTTCAGAGAGTTCCCCATCCTCCCAGGAACTGCATGGAGAGAGAGTGGGAGGGACTTCTCTACAGCCAGGGTGCTGACCCTTGGGTGTCCCCAAGAGTCAGAGGTTCCTGGTGGGGGTGAGGGAGTGTTTAACAAGAGGAAAGAGAAGAGAAGGGAGAAATGGAAGCCAGTATTTCTCCTTCCCACTCTTGCTGCCTCTACTTCCTTGTGAGCTCCTTGGAGTCTCCCTCTAACAGGATGTCTTGTCCTCACAGCCAAAACCGCTGGAAGGACCCACAATTGCTAGGTGCCCTCCCTTGGGTCCCCAGGACCTCTATGGATAACCTGTTTGTTAGAAGGGAAGAAGGCAATGGAGGCTGGGTGACAGGCTCTGAGCTGTGCACTTAACACAGTCTCTGGGGTAGGCAGGTCATCAAACCGTACAGTCGAGGAAACCAGGGCAAAGGCTAAAGGAGGGATTCGTGGCTAGGTCTGACTGCTGGCCAAGCCCACACTCCTTACATGAGGAGCCCCCTGGACCAGAGCTGCCAGATAAAATACAAATATTGCATGGGACCTACTTATGCGAAAAAGTTATTCCTTGTTTATCTGAAATTCAGATTTAACTGGGCATTGTTCCAAATATTACAAGGGGCATATTTATGCTAAAAATTATTTGTCATTTATCTGAAATTTATCTAAATGGGCAGCTTGTATGTTTATTCACAGTATCTGGTCTGTGTCCCACTCCTGAGCCCACCGGGCCTGAGTGAAACACCTGGACTTCCTGCTCACCCCAAATGCAAACACAGACCTGACTATTGTCTTCAGTGAACTCATCTCGCCATCTTCATTTGTCAGTTTGCTCATTTTCCCCCTTGGCATGCTCCTGCCCCCAGGTATGAGGACTAGGGATGCAGACACCTCCCCTCCCCAACTGTAGGCCTGTTCCACATACCACTCCAGGAGATCTGTGAGCTATGACAAGAGTCAGGTTCTCCCTAATAGAGAAGAAAGAAGTCTGGAAGCTCGGCCCATCCAGCCCTTCCCTAAGAGACTGAGAAATCAAGGCTTGTCCTGAGCCAGGGTCATACTTGGCCCAGCCTGGTAGAAGGGGTCATTCCCAAGCTCTCCTGCCTGTGGGTTGCACAGAATGAAGACGGACTAATCAGGACTCTAGGTTACATATGTGAGAGTGCACATGCATGTAGGAAGGCAAACATGTGTACTCACACACATACATGTGCACAGAAGAGGCAACTGCCAACTGGCCCCTCCCTGGCCCCCACATTCAGTGGGTTGCTGGATCTTATCAATTTGTTTTGTTTTGTTTTTTTGAGTCAGGATCTCACTGTGTCACCTAGGTTGGAGTGCCCCAGCACGATCACGGCTCACTGCAGCCTCAACTTCCCAGGCTCAGGGGATCCTTCTGCCTCAGCAGAAGAAAAGATTGTTTCCTCCTTGCCCAGCCTTGACCCCCTTCCAGCCTGCCTCCTAGCACCTTCCCACTGTACGTCTGCTGGGGTGGCTTAAAGCTCAGCCACAACCTCTGCCCTGGTATCCCAGTTTTTCTCAAATAGGTGGGTGGGTTCTCACCACCCCTCGTGCCCCTAGCACCAGCACCACACAGTGGTGAGGCACATGGATTTTGGTGATAGATGGCTTCGGTTCAAATCCCAGCCCTGCAGCTTACCGGCTGTGTGATCTTGGGGGGCTTAGTCTCTTCAAAAAATGGAGCTAATCAAAGTTACCTCATGGCGTTGTTGAGAGGATATGGGTTACACACTTGTGCCTGGCATTGTGCTTGGCATATCATTAGGGCTCGATAATGGAAACAATCATTATTATTGGTGTTACGGTTGTCACTGTAGAGATATTCTCTGCTCAGGGCTTCCAAGAAGGAGGCACTGTCCCCTTAGAGAGCCAGGCTTCCTGAGTGTGTTCATTTTCCCACTAGGTAGGCAGTTGCAGAGAGCAAGGCCCAGACCTGTCAGACGAGCCAGGCCCTAGCTCCTCCCTGGTCGCCACATCCAGTGGGTTGCTGGACCTTATCAATTTGTTTTTTTTGTTTGTTTGTTTGTTTGAGTCAGGATCTCACTGTGTCACCTAGGCTGGAATGCACCAACACAATCACGGCTCACTGCAGCCTCAACTTCCCAGACTCAGGGAATCCTTCTGCCTCAGCCTCCCAAGTAGCTGGGACTACAAGCGTGAACCACAACATTTGACTAATTTTTAAAATTTTTTTTGTAGAGATGAGGTCTCGCTATGTTGCCCATGCTAGTCTCAAACTCCTGGGCTCAAGTGATCCTATCGCCTTGGCCTCCCAAAACACTGAGATTATAGGTATGAGACACTGCGCCCAGCAGCCTTTTATCAATTTGACCTAAGGATGTCTAAAATCTATGCCCATATCTCCTGTCCATACTGGTCTTGCATTCTCTTCCCTTGAGGTCCTCACCCATGACACCCCACTTCTCACCTCTGCTTGTCAAAATCCTTTTAAGAAGACCATCTCAAATGTGACTTCTGAGTGGTCTAGGGCTCAGGGCTTAGGTGGTCTCTGAAAAACCTGAGTCCAAGATGCTGCACCCACTGAGAGGGCATCATAGGATCAGGAGAGAGTTCGGGAATCTGCTGGATGAAAATCTGTGAATGGGGAATGAGGTGTGGGTAAGAGCCCTCACCACAGTAGAGTGGAGTGTTAAAGCAGGAAAGCCAGGATGCTCTCAACTGTCTCTGGCAGAAGGACTGTCCAGGTCTCCTCCACTTACTGGTATGCTTGGCCAGGATGTCAGTTTGGGGCTTGGAGGTAGGGGATTTGGAGAGCATTTGCTTATTCACTCATTTATTTAAAAACATTGAGTGCCATCTGCAAACTAGTCATTGTGCTAGGTGCTGGGAATTCGAAATGGAATATCATGCCTGCCATGGTCATATATCCAGGAGGATGAAGTAGAGCCTTCCTCTCTGGAGTAATTGATGATCAAATCTAAGGACCAGGGCTTCCAGGACCAGTTGAGCACTAACCACAGTAGGAGATGACTTTTTGTCTCCTTTTTCAGTCTTCCTCTCTTCTCCAGCATCCATGGTCATTAGACCAGAGCATCAGAGGTTCTGGAGAATCTAGCTCAGTACTTTAAAAACATTAATGTGCTTGTGAATTGATAAATCACCAAGGAGTCAGGTTAAAATCCAGACTCTGATTTAGTAAATCTGGGGTGGGGCCTAAGATTTCAGGTGATGCTTAGGCCGATGGTCCATGTTAAAGACCCAGAGGAAGATCTGACATATCCACAGATGCCCTAGAGGGCGTAGGGTGGTGGGGCCAATGTGACCAAGCTGGGACAATGCCACCCCAGGCCTCCTCAATAGGATGGACAGGCAGTTATGTAAGTGCCAGAGACTGTCAATGGGGCAAGGATAAGGTATTCTGGGGTGAGGTATTCCAGATTGGTGTAGAAATCAGTGAGGTACGTAAACCTAGTGACTTTGTGAGGTGTGCCAGTGATGTGGCATAATGGTTAGAGTTGTGTACTTTGGAGCCTATTGTCGGGGTTGAATCCCAGCTCTACCACTTCCTAGATGTGTGGCCTTCAGCAAGTGACTTAACCTCCCTGTACCTCATTCTTCTCATTTGTAAAATGTCAACCTTGCAGGTTGTGAAAATGAAATGACTTGATACTTGGAACATAGTAAGTGCATGCTGAGTAAACGGGAGTTTTAACTGTATAAGGAGGTAAGGTTCAAGCGGGGCTGCAGGGTGGAGGACCATGCACATGGATTCTGTTCCATCAAGGTCTTGGCCCAGGCAGGGTGGTTCTGCTTTCCGAGGTTCTGGTGATAAGAACCTTAAAGGGAATGGAGCTCTTTTGTGAGGCTGCCACATCTGTGGCCCACTGAGCTGCTGGTGGTGCAGTCATGAAGGCCGTGCCAGGCCAGGTATTCCTGTGTGGGTGGTTGTCATTTTCCAGGTTCAGTTTTCTGGGCAGGCATGACATAAGAGCTAGATGACACTGACATGCCACCCATAGTTGCTAACTGGTAGGAGCCCAGGCATGCTGGGAGTGGGGCTGAGGTGAGGCGGCACTTGGTGAGCAGGAAGGAAGCAGGGAATAGGCATCTTTTTATGGGATGCTGAGAAAACTACCCAAATCTCTGGATCACTTTACCATGCCAGGGAACCTTCTGGACCAGTGCTGTGCCTGAGCAGGTGCCCCAGTCGGAAGCCATAGGCTCACCATTAGGACAGGACACTTTTGGGGGCTGGCCACTAGAGTGGTCAAGTTTCTAGGGAGGATGTGGTGGCTCATGCCTGTAATCCCAGCACTTTGGAGGCTGAGGCGGGAGGATTCCTTGAGCCCAAGAGGTTGAGATCAGTCTGGGCAATATAGCAAGACCTCATCTCTACAAAAAATCAACAAATTAGCCAGGCATGTTGGCACATGCCTTTAGTCCCAGTTACTGAGTAGGTTGAAGCAGAAGGATCACCTGAGCCTTATTCTAGGGCAAATGGTATGGGTACAGCTGCCCCTCTTTGGACAAGGAGGTTGTGCAAAGCAGTGGTCTCTTTGCTGATCTTCTGCCTCCAGTATTGCCCCTCTCCAATAACCATGTGGTCTCCAAGAGAACCCTTCCAAAACAGAAATATGGCCATGTCTTGCCTTTGCTTAAAACCCTTTAGTGGCTCCCCATTTCCCATGACATCCATTGTTTACAAGCCCCTGCAAGCTTCACCGCACACCTCTCTCTCTCGTTCTTCCGCTCAGTCCCCTTCCTGCAGCCCTGTCTGACTGCTCTCAGGTCCCCTGTCGTGCTACACTCTGTTTCCCACATGCCATTCCATCTGCTTGGAACTCTTCTCCCCACCTCCTCCTCTGACTGATTCTACTCAACCACCAGGTCTCCAGTCAACATGAAATTCTCCTAGAGGCCTTTCTTGTTGGTTTGGACCAGGTGTCCATGGCCCCTGCCCTTCCCCTGTGATAGCCCTGCACTGTGAATATCAGTCTGGCTTTCCTACTGGATTGTAAGCACCATATGGAAGGGCAGGGATGCTGTGTTCTTAGTAGCTGGTGTTTATTTAATGCTGACTTTTGAGCAGAACTGTTGGAATGGCTTTCTATATAAGTGCCATCCTCCACAAGCCTCCACCCATACCTGTCTATGCCTGGTACATTCTCTCTTTCCCTCCCTCCCTTCCTTGTTTTTTGATGGAGTCTCAATCTGTTGCCCAGGCTGGAGTGCAGTGGCACCATCATAGCTCTCTGGAACCTCAAACTCCTTTCCTCAAGTGATCCTCCTGCCTCATCCTCCCGAGTAGTGGGGATTACAGGCATGAGTCACTGCACCTGGCTTCCCAGGGATTCTTTAGAACAATTCCAAGCTTCCACCTTACGCTTTTTGAAATAGACTGTACTGAGGAGGGGCTTGAGAGTCCCTATTTTCATGAAGCTCCCCAGGTGACCCAGCCACAGCCAGACCATCAAGGTTGTGATGGTCACCATTGGAGGACCACGACCCAGGTGACAGGCCTTGCCAGCAGAGGGCTCTTCCTGAGGGTTTTTGGCGCCATCAGGTCAGGTTTGAGGTGGGTGGAAAGTCTTTCCTAATTGCAGCTTTCAGGCTGGGCTCGGTGGCTCAAGCCTGTAATCCCAGCTCTTTGGGAGACCGAGGTGAGGGGATTACCTGAGACCACGGGTTCAAGAACAGCCTGGGCCACTTGGCGAGACCTCATCTCTACAATAAATCAAAAAATTAGCCAGGTGTGGTAGCACGTGCCTGTAGTTCTGGCTACTTGGAAGGCTGAGGCAGAAAGATCGCCTGAGCCCAGCAGGTCGACCCTGGGGTGGCCACAAGTGTGCCACTGCACTCTAACCTGGGTGACGCGGTGAGACTCTAACTCAAAAAAAACCCCAAAACTTGCAGCTTTCAAGGAATGTCCTGGTCAATTTGCTGTCACACCCAAAGTTGCAGGGTTGGCTCCCCCACCCACTGGCCCCTTGCAGGTAAGCTGGGACATTTCCCCCAATGGTGCTTGAGAATCTTTAGGGAGAATATTGGCAGGATGCTTGGGGAAGAGATGGAAGCACTTCTGGAACTTCTGCAAGGGGCTTGTGCTGCCCCCTGACCCACCCTACTGGTTACATCATTTCTCCACTGGGTTCAGGATTATGAGGCTATCAGGTCTTTGTGGATGAGGCTGAGTTTCCAGGACTTAAGTGCCATGTACCTGTTTGGGAGACTGGTGGCTCAGTGTTAAGTCTTCCTTCAAGTCAGTGAAGTTCAGGAGTAGATCCGTGATCACAGGTCAGCTTGTCTGAGCCCCGTGGGACTGCTGCTACTATCTCTGCTCTTAATCTGAGACCAGGGCAATAGGATTTCGGCCCAAATTCCAGACTAAGAGCAGAAGACAGATAAAGGCTATTAAGGCCTGGGCACACCTGTAAGGAGCCAAGAAGGGAAGTCTTCTTGGTTTTCTGGGCTGCCAAGATCTTCTGGGCTCCCGTCAATAGTTCTCAAATCACTATTGAATGTCTGGTTCTGCACGGACAGGATCATCCACCATCTATTTACCTGTTCTGAGAGGCAGCAAGTCAAGGATTTTGACTGTGGCATGTGGAACCTCCCAGAGGCCATCAACTGAGCAAGAAGCCCCAGGACTTTGATAGGAGCTCCTTGGCTCCTGGGTCCTCGGGGGGACAAAGAATGGGTGGTGCTAGGGATGGGGGACAGGAAAGGACTTCCATCTTTGGAGAGGTGTTTTTCTTTGGTTTGGTTCAGAGGGAGGATATTTCTCTCTGCTAGTTATGATATGATCTTGGAGTGCCATGTAAGGACTGGGAGGGATGATGTCACACCCAGAGCAAGGGAGCTTGGGCATAGATTTGGAAGCATAGACTGTTGGGGGAAATACTGGCTATCCACAGATGGGCTGTGGACTCAACATTGGGTCTGAGAGGAAGAGTTGAGGGTCATACGTAGAACTATGTGATGTAAGGGATTTGTGGGTTGGAATGGAAGCCAGATATGGGTACTTGAAGAGGTGGGATACAGGACATGTGGTGGCTAAATTACAACTTTAGTCCCAGGGAATATCAAAGACCCTGTTGGGGGCCAGGCTGGCCCAGTGCTGCCCCAAAGCGTGGTCTGCATCTTGCCCTGGATTGACTCCTCTCCATCCTCTCTTCCACCAGGCGCCTAGATGCCAACCTCATCTCCCTGGTCCCGGAGAGGAGCTTTGAGGGGCTGTCCTCCCTCCGCCACCTCTGGCTGGACGACAATGCACTCACGGAGATCCCAGTCAGGGCCCTCAACAACCTCCCTGCCCTGCAGGCCATGACCCTGGCCCTCAACCGCATCAGCCACATCCCTGACTACGCCTTCCAGAACCTCACCAGCCTTGTGGTGCTGTGAGTGCTGCTCTGACCCCCATCCCAGACGGGTTCTACTGGGGGCTGCATGTTTATTTGAATTGGATTGGAGCCTGCTGGCTTTGCTCTTCTCTGCATGTTGCTGAACCTTCTGGTCTCAGTTTCCCCTTTGTAAAAGGCTGAGTATGCGCATTCCCTGGTGACCTCAGAGGGTTATCATGAAGTCAAGTGATGTGAGAGCTATAGAAAAGCTCTGAGCATCACTAAAGGGCCAGGGTACTATACTCAGAATATAGCAATTAAGTTATTGTGTCTCTTGCTGTGCAAATTGGAATATAAAGCCAGAATTTCTGAAGTAATTTCCACCATTGTTGACAATCAAATGGTGCAGTCGTATGCTTTGGCACAGGGATGGAATAAATGCATCTTGTTTCCCAGCCCTGAAGAAGCAGAGAAAAGTCATCATTTGTAATTAGACAGCAAAGCCCCATCAGGGTAATTACCTGGGAGATAGCATCCCTGGCAGGAATTGGGGACTGGGGTTAACTCTGACTTCCCAGTAGGAACCTTAGAGTGCAAATTAGTTCCCAGCTAATTGCTGTGAATGATTGGTAAGTTCATAGGGTAATTACTAAGGGCTTGGAGGTCATATGTAATTGCTGTGGGTTCCACACTAATTGCTGCAGGAACATGGGTCAGGAACATGCGTGTTAGTGACTATGCTAAATGGTAGCATAGCCTCCCCTGCTTTTGGGAATCTGGTGTGCCTTTCCAAGCCAGGGAATGGGTGATACTTAGTTCTATTTGAGAGATGAAAGGCAAGCATCAATGTGTTTGTCTAATTCACTGTCCTGAGAGATTGAAGAACCAGGATGAATATCTTTGCACACCACATTCTTTTTCCAGGATGACCACACCCTCTCTTCTTCTGGGAGTTAGTGGGGGTATTTAGAGAAGGTAAACAGAACAAGGAGGTTGGTTCTAGCTTTGGTGATATCCCTGTGACATCATAGGGAATGGGGTTAGGTCTCTATGAGGGATAAGATGACTGGAGGAATGAGATCATGGTGGGCCCTAGGCAAATGAGCTGCCCCAGTCATTCACAGAGCCCCTATGTGGCACACTGAAAGCTCAGACAAGTAAAGCTATAGCTATTGCTCTCAAGGGGCTTACAGTCCAGTTGAAAGAGCAGGGTAAGTATGGGAAAAATAACGAAGGATGTAGTGGAACTTACACTAACACAGCCAGAGGAGAAGCACAGAGTCATAGTAGCATAGGATTGACAGGGAAGCTGAAGCTATGGTAGGCCAGGAGAGGGAGGTTTCATGGGGGAGGTGGGATGAACCTTGGAACTGGAAAGATGGTGGAAAGAATGAGGGCATTCCAAGCAGGTAGCAATAAGGACACAGAGGGGCAAGTCAGGGGTGTGTGGCTGCAAGGGACCAGTCGTGCAGGAGCAGAGGTCCTCGTGAAGAGGGGGAGAAGAGGCTGGCAAGGTGAGTGTGGGGACTCACAGTGTCAGCAAGGAACTTGACTTTTATCTGCCAATGGTGGGAGAGGGAGCTCAAAGGTTTTCAAGCAAGGGCTGAAAGGGGGTATTTTAGGGAGTTTAATTTGAAGGCTAGATGGGAATGAGGGAAGGGGGCTAACAGGAGACGAGAAAGTCAGTTCGGAGGCTCTTGTGCATCAATCAACATCCAGTTTAAGGAGGTGGCAGAAGGGATAGAAGAGAAGACATGACCGCCAGGGATATTTTGGAGGAAGAATTGATCTGATTTTGAGGATTTCAGGTTGTGGAAGACCAAGAAGGAGAGTTATGAATGACTCCAAGGTTTGGTTGGGAGCCAGGGAATTGGCCGGAAAGTTGAGCCTGTTATAGATCTAGAAAAGAGAGGTGGTCCCACTGGGAATAAGAAGGGGCAAGGGACTAAGATTAGAAAATCTACTGGTGAAGGAACAAAGTTGAACGAGAACCTGTCCTTTTGCATGAGTCCTTCACCCCCAGCTCAATTGAGCTTCTAGCAGGAGGTGACCTGTGGAGGGGACAGGAGGCTGAGGAATGCTGTCCAGGGACTCTGGGATGAGCTGCAGGAGGCCCAGAAGGCAAAGACGGAAGACTGGGTATGATAGGAAGCAAGGAAGAAGTTTGGTAAAAACTAAGGGATGGCCAGGGCCTGGCTGGAGGTGTGAGTAGATAAGCAGGGTAGAGGAAAGGGGCTTTTCTTCAATCCAAACCCTGTACATTCATCAGCTTCTCTGCCACATAGGAACCCCTTCCCACCACTGCTCTGGAACTGACAGGACCACTAGGAACACTTAATGGGACAGCAGTGGTGTCATGTGTCTAATCTTGTCTCTTCATCTGGATGATAAGCCCTGACACCTGCCCCAGACTGGGCTACCTGAGGCACCCAGGACTCCAGGGTGGAATGAATGATTTAGAGGAGAGAGTTGGAGGCCTGGAGCTGGATGTTTAGCTGGATGGACCAGAGGTACTGGAGGAGGCAGAAAGGGGTGGAAAATGGAGATAGAAGGGAGGCAAGAAGAATGATAGAGTTTGGTTACAGTCAGATATAGGTGTAAAGGAAATGGGAAAAATAAAACCCCCTGGACAAGGGGCGATTGTTCACTTCCAGAAAGCAGAGGCTGTGTTTTCCCCATTGGATCAGAAGCCCCCTGGGGGCAGAAATCTGTCTCCCTGACTGGAAGCTCATAGGCAGGTGGGCAAGGGCGGAGAAGACAGCTTTCAATCCCAAGGCTAGTACGACTCCCATCCCTACCCATCTGTGCTGGACGAGGCCTGCCTGCTGCCTTCATATTTGAACCACATCTTGGAGGCCAGCCTGATTTTTCTCCCTTGTCAGTGATTTCCTTTTTCTGGCTGAAGATGTTTTTAAATTCTTGAACTTTAATAGCTTAACTAGAATATGTCACAGTGTAGAATATTCTGCATCCAATTATCCTGGAACAATGTATGCTTTTGAGCTGAAGATTCCGTTCTCTCTTCATTTTAGGGGATTTTTTGTATCATGTCTTTGAATACATTTTCAGTCTCATTTTTGGATTCTCTGCTTCAGAGACATCAATTACCCTTATGTTCAATCACCTTTATGTCTTCAGCATTGATTAGTTTCTGTTTTAACCCTTATATCTCATTTAGCCATACTCACCATGATTAGCTCAAGCCTTCTCTCTGACACCAATTCCATTTTTAGCAGCATCCATACTGTTCCTTTGTTCAAATAGATTGACTAGATTTTTAATGGTATAGTGTTGGTCCTCAATTTACTTCCTTACTCTCCAATGTCATTTTTCTTTTCATCAAAAAATTTTTGTCCTTGAAATATCATTTTATTGAATTTTTTTGTCACAGAGGGCTGTTGTGATAAATTTCCTTCTGTTCCTCACTCATTAGTTGTGTTTTCTTCTAGCTTGGCACTTTGCCTGTCTTTTATTTTTTCTTTCTGTGTCCCTGTTGTATGTTTTCATAATTGGGATGCAATTTCTTTTTTCTGGCTAATGCTCGGATAGCTCTGACCAGCTGTTCAAGCTACGATCCCTTTGAGCTCCCTTTTGCCAGAAATGCCCTTCCCTCTGCTTGTTTGGTTACCTGTCCTTTGAGGCCCTGCTCTGGATCACCACCTCTTTAAAGCCTTCCTTGATTCCTCTGGCCTCGCTAAACTCCCTGTTCTCCAAGCTTGTCTGCAGTTCTCTCCAGTTGTAACATAAAGCTTAGCCTTTAATTATATGTTGTCTGCAGCGGTCTGCTGTTGGCTTCCTTAAGTACGTCTGGCCACTGAGTCAGGCAGACTGGGTCCTAGGGAGCAGGGCCATAGAAGAAGCCTCAGACTTGAGCCTTTCTGATGTCAGGCCTCTGTCCTTGAGCTTAGTGGGAGCTTGCTTTAGCCTTGGCCTAGGGCTCTCCTCTCCCTTTTTCCTTCTATAGGAAGTCAGAATGGGATAGCCTGTGGTCAATCCAGCCTTGGAGATTGTGGTTTTGGAAGTCAGTCTTGGTCAGTGAGTTTGTCCCTGGAGACAAAGGGCTGGGCCGCTGGGGCCATTTTGTCCACACTTCTACCTCCACTTTCCTCTTCACACTGCTGTGTGCACTGCCATCCCTGGCCCTGATGCTGGGGGTACCCATTCTCATGCATCTTTCCTTCCTACACAGGCATCTGCATAACAACCGCATCCAGCATCTGGGTACCCACAGCTTCGAGGGGCTGCGCAACCTGGAGACACTGTGAGTGTTGGAGTCATGGTCAAGCTCTGTCCTGTGTGGTGATGAAAGCCTGGAGTCCTGGAGTGGGAGGGAGTGGACAGAGGGAAAGCCAGGCAGAATGGGGATGCTAGAATATGGCCCCAGACTTGTTCACCCATAGCCCCTCCCTGGTTCTTTCTCTGGAATGTCACTCAGTGAATTCCTCCCTCCTTCAGGTACCCTTCAGGAGTTTAGGATGGCCCAGGGAGTGGAAAGCTAGGATCTCTTCTGGCAGAGGCCACCAAAATAATGAAAACTGTAGACAGAAATGGGAACTGCAAGGAGAAGCTGGAGGAATTCGAATATGAAGCCTGGGGGATAGAAAGCTCGGGGGTGGGGCCAGAGCAAACTTGATGGCAGTTTTGACATCTGTTTAAGGGTGGCTGCTGACAGAAGGGAGGGTCATGCTACAGAGTGAGTCTGAGACTGTTTGCCAATTGATCTAACTAGCTACATGATTAATGGGGAGATGGCCCACTCAGCGCTCCAGCCTGACTATAAAAAGCACCCAAGCTGTTGACTCTTAAAAAGCCGTATTATTCACACATCATCATCCTGGAATTCGGTTAAGGTCAGAATGCACCCAAACCCTCCCATCATTTCCTCTGGAGCCCCGCCAGCCCCCGCAGAGTGGGCTGAGTGGGCCCCACTTGAGCAAACAACTGGCTGGGCTCTCTAAGTATGGCCAGCCATGCCAGCTGGGGTCCCTCAGCTCCCATGAGGGAGCTGGCTGCCCCAGCCACCTGGTGCAGGCCTAGGAGGAGGGTGCTGGGGAGGGGAGCACCCCCAGGTTTCCAAGGTGAGCCACTGAGGTTGGAGACAGGCTCTTGGTGTCCGGGGATGGTTACAGTTCCTCTTGTCACTCCCACTACATCGTCCCCTCTACTCATAACCAAACCTCCCTATTCTCCCCTCACTCCCATCCAAGAGCATTGCTTTTAAGGTGAGGGATTTTCAAGAATCCAAAATAGCATAGGAGAAAATTCTGGGAGACAAGCTGTGGCCTGGGAAGCAATGTGTTGGGGAAAACCATTTGGCAAAGTCTATCCCAGGAAGCCTCGACTGTCGGCATCTGTGGTTGTGCAGGGAAGGGTAATGGCGAGGCCAAAACCAAAGCTCTGCTCCTCTTTCCTGTGGGCGCAATACCCAAGAGCACCAGCTGCCCCCTTGGGCTCAGCCTGCAGCAGGAGAGATGGCAGAACTAGGCATACCCTCCTGGCAAGCTCACCATCCAGCTGACAGAGGGTCAAAATGTGGGGAATGTGTCCCAGCCTGGAGGCAGGAAGGTGGGAACCACTCCCTGCCACTGTGTGTGACTTGGGCTCTCTGTCATAGACAGCCGGACAGTTAACGCTGGACAGACTTGCCTGCTCAATCCACGTATGAGAAAACCGATGTCCAGGGAGGTGGCATGGCCCACCCAGAATTACTCTTTCAGGGACAGAGCAGATCTAGGATGTCTGAAAAGAAGTCCCTAGGATAGAGCCCAGCTGTTCTCCTCGTCAGGGTCAAATATGAGTTGTGTGAACCTGTGATGTGCTAGGCATTTGGGGGATCTTGGATGTAAGAGATGACCATTTCCCTGGGAAAGCTTGTGCCCCCATAGCCACTCTCTCTCAGGAGACACAAGAGCTTCAGGGCAGTGTTTGGAGCTGGCTGCATCTACAGGGCAGGAGGGAGGCCAGTGCCACAGGCCCTGGAGTGTGGGCGCTCTTAGTTCTGCTGGGAAATCAGGTGGGGAGGGGGCACATACACTGGGTGTGGGTTGGCACTTCTAAAAAGCCAGCTAGCAGCTGTTTCTTCACTTTTGGGGCACGCTGCCTAATTCTTTCTCAATTAGCCGCTGGTTGCTGCGCAGGGCATTTGGCCCAGCCGGTGCTGGCTGAATTACAGAGCAATCCTGCCGCTAAGTACCTTTCATCTACAGGAGCGCTTGGCTCTGTCACACAAAACCCAGGGCCTGCACCCACTTTACAGATGGGAAAGCCAAGGTTAAGAGACAAGAAAGCTTTTCCCACCTTACAGCGTGGAGGCAGAAGCCCTTGGCACTAGACAGCCTGGGGCACAACGCCAGCTCTACCAACTGTGTGACCTTCGTCAAGTCGTTTACCTCTGTGAGTCTCTGTTTTCTAATCTGCAAGATAATGCCACTTGTAGTACTGATCTTACAGGGCTGACATGTGGCTTCAAGGAGATGATGTGTGTAAAGTGCTTACAGAGCCTGGCAAGCTATACAGGAACCTGCCCTGCACTCCCTTCTTCCCCGGCCCCTCCTTTCAGGGCCGCCATCTCAACAGCACCTCTTTCTTCCCTACCCTTGAGGGGTTAGTTCTTCTTCCAACTTTTGATCTCCAATTAAAAAGAGGAAAAGTGTGTTCTTTATCCTCTATTCCCCAGAGCATTTGCTGGGGAGCCTGCAGGGGCAGCCAGATGTGGAGGTGGGGGAGGGGGAGTGGCTGGGAGAATAAAAGGAGAAAGAAATGATAGTCAAACCTTTTAATTGTTGCATAATTGGCACGCTTTGCAGCCTCAGTTATTACCCTGGAGCTTTTCATGTGAGCTTCTCACTGGAAGGGTATTTCTCCCTCGGGCCCCGTAAATCTCTGCCACTTAGACCTCTCTCATCTCCGGCAGCAGAGGGAAGATCAAACCCCTGCGGCCTGAGCTGTGGTTTGGCTGGAGCTGTGGTTTGGCTCGTCTGCAGACTCCCCTTCTGGGGGAGAGTAGCCCCCCCCCATACCACCTGGGGAGGAGGGTCCAGGTGCGGGCACACACACGCGTGGTCACACAGGCACCTTAAACTGCACAGCCGGCCATGCACACACAGTGCACAAGCCCCGTGGCTCAAGCCCTACATGATCTCTGCTCCACATAGACACCCCCACCCCACCCTCTAGCAAAGCACAGAGATGCCCACTGCAAATGCACCTGCAGCAACACAGCCTCTGTTATGCCCTCGATTCTGAAGACCAGGCTGCCTGGCTTCCAACCCCGGTTCTGCCTCTGGAAGCTGGTCGGCTGGAGCAAGTCGCTTCACCTCTGTGAGCCTTGCTTTATTCATCTGTAGAATGAGCTACCCAGGTGAAGAGTAAATGAGACATAAAAAAACTGAAATTATCTTCGGAATTTGTTTCTCCAGATCAAATGATCAACCAGTTTTTATCTGGAAATTTTGAAAGTGTTGCATCACAATTTGACATTCCGAGTTGTGGCAAACAGGTGACTGGTTCTTCTACCATGACAGTGCAACTGCCCACACTGCACTAAGTGTTCAGCAGTTTTTGACAAAAAAACTGCATGATCCCTGTGCCCCACCATCTCTGTTCACCTAATCTTGCCCTGAGCAATTTTTTTGTTTCCCTGAATAAAAAAAGTCCTCAAATGGAAATGTTTTGCCTATGTAGAAGAGGTGAAACAAAAACTGGCAGAAGCATTAAAAGGCACCCAAACTGACAAGTTCAAAAACTGTTTTGAGCAGTGGGAAAAGCATTTTGACAGGTGTATTGCATCAAACGAAGAGTACTTTGAAAGTGACTGAAGTTTGGCGGGGTGCGGTGGCTCAGCCTGTAATCCCAGCACTTTGGGAGGCTGAGGCGAGGGGCTTGCCTGAGCCCTGGGGTTCGAGACCAGCCTGGGCAACTTGGTGAGACTTCGTCTCTGCAATAAATCACAAAAACTAGCCGGGTGTGGTGGTATGCGTCTGTAGTTCCAACTACTTGGAAGGCTGAGGCAAAAGGATCGCCTAAGTCCAGCAGGTCGAGGCTGCAGTAGCTGTGAGCGTGCCACCGCACTCTAGCCTGGGCGACAGAGTGAGACTCCAACTCAAAAGAAAAAAAAGAAAGTGACCAAAGTTTAAACATGTAAGAATAAATACACAATATTTTATAAATAAATTACAGTTTTTTGGGTCCCCCTTCATACATTGTGCTCTCTTGTACTCCAGAAGAACCAGTCAGATCCAAGTGATTGGGGCACTGTGAAATACTCTCTCCGGCTGAGCAGAACAATTCATACAAACTCCACACAGGCCCTTAGGCACAAACCTTGCTGCTCTCTGAGGAAGTTTGCCCTCGTAGGAAGGAGGGTCCTAGGATATTTCTCCTGATGTAGTCATCATCATTCCAGACTTTGCCAAGAAATATCAGCCAGAGGTAGACATGATGTGCTCTGTCCTGCGTCTACAACTCCTGCCTACTCCCACAATGACCCACGACTTGCTGGGAAATTCAAAATCAGAGATGGTCTAGCCCCACAGCCTGGGAGGCAGTATTTCCTCTGTTTTCCAGATCAGACCAAACCTGGTGATTTGGGACGAGTTTCCCAAGTGTCTATAGTTTGCAAGTGTTGGTAAACCACCAGAAGCCATACCTCTTGCCTCAAATACGTTCCTGCATTTAGCATTACTCCTTCAAGGTCAAATCAGTCACAGCACTTCCCAGGTATCTAGGCTGAAAAATGAGAGAAAGCATGATGAAGACCAATTCTGGGAAGCTTCTCCCAGAAGCTCTCAGGGACCTGCAACTAGATTGCCCGTGCCCCTGGGTCAATACTTAGAAAACATGCTTGGAGGCCACGGGGAGGTATTCCAGTTTGACAGGTAATAATCCTCAAATTCCCAGCTACACATAATAATAAAATCTTTGCAATAAAAACAGTAAAACATAACAATAAAAAAGGAGGGAGAGTGCCTAGACAAGTGCCAACTGCATTATGAGGGTCCCACCCTCACTCCTTAGATCTGGGAACTTGATGTCTGCATCTCAGAGCCTCAGTTTCTAGAACCAAAAAGAAGCAGGACCCAGAATGGATCTGGGGACAACAGCACCTCACACCCCCTGGGGATGGGTGATGATCTCTGGACTTTATTATAGCCTTACTAAACAAATCAGGCCCAGCTAGAACCCTGAGCTGACTGAACATTTCCCTTTAGAGGAGAGCCTGGAGCCACACAGAAAGAAACTTCCTGGCCTCAGCACCCTCTGAATCAGGACCAGTGTTCAGTGGGGGTCTGGGATGGAAGGATGGTAGAGCAGGAATTTGTAGAACTCTGCCTTACAATATAAGATGGTACCTTCCATATGAAACCTTCTTGGTGGGAGATGCTCCAGTGATCTGTTTCCATGGAACATTTTTACTTTAACAGCAGCTGCAGCTGGAAAACTCTCCTCTGTGTGTGTGTCATTGAAACCACTAAGACCAACAGGTTTCACTCTAAACTGGTTCTGACTTGGTCCTGAAAGCATCCGGCCACCCCTCACTCTTGGCTCTGACAATCAACTTCATACAGGGACAGGATACCAGATGGATTTTCACTAGGGTTCAGAGTTCTCCATGGGCTAGAATGAAGATTGGACTTGAATCAGCAGACCTAGATTTAAATCCTGGCTCTGCCACCGGCATATGACCACTCAAGAGCCTTGATTTCCACAAATAGAAAATGGGGATGGTATTTTACAATTCAGAGGATCATCGCAAGGATCACATTAAATGACATACTTCACACAGTGCCTAGAACATCACAGGTGCTTGATTTTTGTTGGCTTTCTCTTTCCTGTCTTCCCATTTAATGTTGGATGGAATATGTCCTAAGGGGGCAGGGAGGATGGTCTACACTGTGATGCCTCTCCTCTTACAGGATGGACAGGAATTCCAGAGCAGTCAGGGCATGTCTGCTGTGTTAGTTTCCTGTGGCTACCATAACAAATTACTACATACTTGATTGCTTACCAAAAGAAGCGATTTTGTTCTCGCCCAGTTCTAGAGGTCAGAAGTCCACAACCAAGGTGTTGGCAGGGTTGGTTCCTTCTGGAGAGTTTGAATCAGAATCCACTCTATGTCTATGTCTCTTTTCCTCACATCTGATGACAGTCCTTGGCATTCCTTGGCTCGTAGATCCATCACCTCAATCTCTGCCTTCACTTTCACATTGTCTCTTCCCCCCGCTATGTCTCTCTTCTGTGTCTTCTTAGGAGAACACTTGCCATTGAATTTAGGGCCCACTCTGATAATACAGGGTGATTATCAGCTCATCTCGAGATCCTTAATTCCTTCTGCTAAGGCTCTCTTTCCAAATAAGCTCATATTCACAGGTATCAGGGGTTAGGGTTTGAAGATGTCTTTTGAGGGGTTACAATTCAACCTTCTACAGGTACTCACTGGCCATCTCCATGGAAGAGCCCTCTGGGGGCAGGTTAACAAGTGGGGCAGAAACCCAGATGAATCTTGCCAATTTGCCTTCTTATCTCAAGGCAAGTGCTGATCAACCCACTAGTCAGTAGGCAGATCATAATCCCCTGCAGTTAAAAGAATTAGAAACTTTTTTTCCCTCAAAGGCTATCTCATCTCATATCTCATTTATCTCCCAACCACTAGTTGAGGAAGACAAGGCAGGAATTTGGTATCCTCATGTTACAGACAGAGAAACTGAGGCAGAGAGTGACTGACTTGCCCAAGGTCACCCAGCTAATTAAGAGCCAGGATTGGAACTTACATTTCTCTGTCTTTGGCGCAGTGTCAGCCCATCAGACCACACTCCCTCTTGAGGCTAAGAATCGAGGAACTCTTTCCTCGCCAGTTCTTAATCATCTTACATTTGTGGGTTTATTAGCTGCAAATTTGTGGGGTTTTGTGGCTTATAGAGGAATTTATTGTTCCATATAAAACTTTTTTTTCTGGCTTCCCCAGCAGAACCACTAATGACTTTTAACAGGCAGAAAATTGAGCTGGCCAATGAGTTTGTCTTGCGTTCTGTGACCATGACGAGTTATTAATAGTTCTTCCCAGCACAACATTCCCTTTCCCATTGCCCCAGTGTAGGGGGTAGCCAAGGTCACCACGGCTGTAACTGCTGCCCCTTCCTCCCCTGCTGGCAATGGGGCCAAAACTTCCGCTCTGAACTCCACCACCTCCCCGATGGCTCCCACAGACACCCCAGCCAGCTGGTCTGGAATGGAGAGGGAAGGGAGGTTAGGGAGGTGAGAGCTTGGCCACAGGTCGCTTAGCAGATGCCATGGGGAGGAAATGAAGTTCGGGTCTGGCTCTCACAGATCTGTTGGAAGGAGGAACTAGTAAGAATGAAAGATGATGGTTCTCTTTTCTTCTATTTAAGTTCACTCATTCCATAAATATTGATGGTGTTTCTAGTATATGGCAGGCACTGGAAAAAAACATTTATGAACAACAAAACTTAGCCCCTGCTATCGCAGAGACTAAAGGGTTCTAGACCAGAAGTCCTGAGTTCTTTTAAAGGAACGTCTGGCTCCCAGCATTTCTAAGCTCTTCACCTTAACCGCTCAACCTTGGTGTGCCTCAAGGCACACTCTAAGGCTCCACTTCTCTGTACACTCTCTGCCTCTGTTCCCATCTGCTCTCTGGGCTTTCGACGCTACCATCTGCTGATGGCTACTGCCTAGACCTATCTTCTGAACTCCAGACTTAAATAGCCAAAGGCCTTATTTCCGTGCTCACATGGATATTTAACAGACATCCAGATGGAAGCCTAGAGTCTGCCCCTGAACTGGTCCCACCAGAAGTCTTCCCTGTCTCAGCAATGGCAGCTTTACTCTAGCATCACTCAAGCCAAACGTTGGAGTCACTAAACAACTCTCTTTCTCTCCCCTTCCACATCCAAGCTGTCGGCAAAATCCACTGACTCCATCTTCAAAGTATATTTAGAATCTGACCTCTTCTCACCTCTTCCAGTGCTGCCGGGCTGGCCCAAGATGCCATCATTCTCTTACCTGGGTAATACATGGCCTCTTTTCTGGTCACTCCACTTTAATTCTTGTCACCCTATAATCTATTTTCAACACGATAATCAGAGTGACTATTTTAAAATACAAATCGGATTGTGTTACTCTTCGGTTCAAAATCCTCCAGGGGTTCCCCATCATACTCCAGAAAAAAACCAAAGTTTTACACTGGCCTACAAGTTCTCAGATGCTGTGACCTCCTGCTGCCTCTCTGGCCTCATCCCTTATTCAGTCTACTCCAGGCTCAATGGCCTCCTTGGATACATAGGTTTGATCCTGCCTCAGGACCTTTGCACTGACTGTTTCCTTTGTCTGGAATGTTCTTTCCACCATTGTCCACATGATTTATTTCCTCACCTCCTTCAAGACTTTGCTCAGATGTCACCTTTTTAGTGAAGTCCTCCTGATCACCACCTTGCAAATTCCATTTTCAGCACTCTCTATTTTCTACTAATTTTTTCCATAGCAGGTACCACAATCTGATATCCTAATATACTTAATTACTTATCTTGTTACCTGTCTCCTACCTCTCCATGAGTTTTTTTCACTTTTGTATTTGTTACACCTCGATAAATATTTGATAAGCAAAGGAGTGGATTTATGACCCCTGACAGATCTCTGTTCCCCTCCTGGCTTCAGTTTCCCACCTGTGCTAGAGGGAAATTGGACCATCTAACATCTAATGTTCTTCCCAGCTCCAGTTATCTGTGCTCCAAAATATGCAGTCTCCAGCCCAGTCTTCTTCCCTGAACATTAGACTCAAAGGTCCACTAGTCAGTCCTCTCACAGCCCAGGAGCTGGCAACGATGTCCCATGCTCTCTCACTTGAAGAAATACCCTGAAAATGGACTGAACTCACTGGGATAGTCCCTTAGCCCCACCTTCCAACAAGGTCACTTTCCCACACGCCCAGTTGTTTAGAATCTCAGGGCCTGGACTTTCCTCCATCGAGCTGAGGTCACCAGGAGAGATCCTCAGGCCATATTCTGCTGTGGTCAGGAGGAGCACCTCAGAGCCTTGAGGTCCCCTGCATTAAGGGGCCCAAGGTGGAAGAGGGACGTTGCTCACAGGGATCTGATCACATCCAGAGAACTTGGTCCTGTTCTGGGCATCAGATCTTTTTTTTTTTTTTTTTTTGAGTTGGAGTCTCACTCTGTCGCCCAGGCTGGAGTGTAATGGCACGCTCACGGCCGCTACAGTGTCAACCTGCTGGGCTCAGGTGATCCTTCCGCCTCAGCCTTCTAAGTAGCTGGAACTACAGGCACGTGCCACCACGCCAAATTAATTTTCTGATTTATTGTAGAAATGTGATCTCACCAATAAATCAAAGTGCTGGGATTATAGGCATGAGACACTGCATCTGGCCAGGCATCAGATCTTAAGAGTGAAAAGGACTGTCCTGGGGAGGGTGATGAGAATATGAAATCTCAGGCCGGGCTCGGTGGCTCAGCCGGTAATCCCAGCACTTTGGGAGGCCGAGGAGAGTGGATTGCATGAGCCCGCAGGTTTGAGGCTGGCTCAGGCAACTTGGTGAGTCCTCATTTCTATAGTAAATAAAAAAAAAATAGCCAGCCATGGTAGTACGCACCTGTAGTTCTGGCTACTTGGAAGACTGAAGTGGAAGGATCGCCAGAGCCCAGCAGGTCAATGCTGGGGTGGCCATGAGAGTGCTACTGCACTCTAGTCTAGGCAATAGAGAGACTCCAACTCAAAAAAAGAGAGAATATGAAGTCTCTACAAAATGTTAAAGAACTGGGGAGAAGCCTTGGTGGAATATTATAATCATATCCAGAGGGTTCCAAAAAATGAATATGCATTTTAAGAACGGAAACAACTGTTAAAATTGTAATACTCAAAGTATACCAATAATAAAAGATGAATACAAGTCACATTTGACTTCTGCAATTACAGGAGATGCTCAAAGTGGTCACCATCAGTGTCCAGACACTTCTGATTAGGATGAATATCCCTTAAAAATGTATACATTGGGAGGCTGAGGTGAATGGATTGCCTGAGCCCGTGGGTTCAAGACCCGCCTGGGCAACTTGGCGAGACCTCATCTCTACAATAAATCAAAAACTAGCCATGCGTAGTATCACGCGCCTGTAGTTCCAGCTACTTGGAAGGCTGAGGCGGAAGGATCTCCGGAGCCCAGCAGGTCGAGGCTGCAATGGTTGGGATCGGCCACTGCACTCCAGTCTGGGCGACAGAGTGAGACTCTGACTCAAAAAAAAAAGTGTATATGCATTTTTTGCAAGACCCCTGGTATACATACATACATATATATATACAGATATACTTACATATACATACACACATACATACAAATACACACACACACACACACACACACACACACACACACACACACACACATATATTTGTAGAGACAGGGTCTTGCTATTTTGCTGGCCTGGCTGGTCTTGAGCTCCTGGGCTTAAGCAATCCTCCTGCCTCAGCCTCCCAAAGTGCTGGGATTGTAGGTATGAGGCACTGCACCCAGAGATGATCATCTTTGGAAGACAGATTACACATGTTTTATGGTCTTCCAGCAGACAGGATGAGGGCCAAGGGAGGAAGTGAATTTGGCGCTCTATCTCAGGATGAGGAAGGATTACTTAATCTGTACAGTGACCCAATGGTGGCAGCACCAGACACCCAGCATATCAGGGGTGCCCTGCCATTTAGATAGTCCCAGCAGAAACTGGGTCCCCATCAGACTGGAATCTCAGAAGTGATACCTTTTCTCTCCCTTCTAGTTCTAGACTTGTATGATCCCAAGTACTTTATTAAGTCAGGGCAGCAAGTAATCTGAATATCAAAGATCAATAACTTTCATTAAAATCAGTGCTGGCTCAGCTGGACTCAGTGGCTCAGCCTATAATCCCAGCATTTGGGAGGCCAAGGCAAGTGGATTGCCTAAGCCCGCTGGTTCGAGACCAGCCTGGGCGACACCTCATCTCTACAATAAATTAAAAAATCAGCCGGGTGTGGTAGCGCATACCTGTAGTTCTGGCTACTTAGAAGGCTGAGGTGGAAGGATCAACTGAGCCCAGCAGGTTGAGGCTGCAGAGGCCATGAACATGCTATAGCACTTCAGCCTGGGTCACAGAGTAAGACTTCAACTCAAAAAAAAAAAAAAAAAATCAGCACTGGCTATGGCTTCAGGTAGATTCCAAATATTCTCTCTGGCAAGGAAGATCATGTAGGTAGAAGGAAGGAGGGTGTGTCTGTGTCTCTCAATAGAAACTGATGACAATTTTACTAATTGCTACATTTATTAATGGGTGGCCTTTTATGTAGGTTGTTTAGAAGGTAAAACAATACCATTAGTCATAAAGTTTTTGTTGGTTCCTGGCTCACCAAGTCATCTGCCCCAAGCATGAGGAGTCCTATTTAAGACAGAAACTCTTTCTGCAGTGTGGGGAGAGCAATTAAGACATGTATTCATTGTGCTAGCTTGCCTTTGTTCCAGCCTGTGGGAGATAAAAGTGGTTCAGAGTTTACAATCTATCAGAAATGTCTATTTCATGTTTCACACTGGAGAGCTAGGCTCACCCATACTCCCCCATATGTCCTTATCTATGATCTAGTAATAAACACAAATATTAGCCTTGAGAATAAAAATGTAAGTGGAAGCCCAATTAATGCTATTTATCTTTCTTAATTGCTGTGAAAAGTGGATAGACCAACGTGTGTGCCGACTGTTGCAGTGTCTAAAGAATGAAATGTCTATTCTAGTGTATAATGGCTAGTAAAACAAAGAGGTGAAAGAAATTGACATTATTTGAACATCTGTTTTGTGTGAGTCTTTGGGCCAGGTGAACAGAGCAGCCTTAAGCAATGGATATCTCCCATTTACAATGAAGAAAACAAGCTGGGAAAATTAAGTGACTTGTTCAAGATAATCCTGTTGGTGCCAGGTGTGGTAGCTCACAGTGTAATCTCAGCACTTTGCGAGGCCAAGGCTAGAGGATTGTTTGGGCCCTGGAGTTTGAGACCAGCCTAGGCAACATAGAGAGACCTGATCTCTACAAAAATTAAAAAATTGGCCAGGCGTGGTAGCACACGCCTGTAGTCCCAGCTCCTTGGAAGGCTGAGGCAAAAGGATCGCCTGAGCCCAAAAGCTGAAGACTGGGAACCTGTGATCATGCCACCGCCCTCCAGCCTGGGCAACAGTGTGAGACCCCAATTAAAAAAAAAAAATCCTATTGGTACGCAAAAGACAAGAGCTTTTTCTACTCGAATCCAAATAGCACACAAAAAGACAGCTAACCTTCAAATCATAATCTTTTGGCTTTAACATGCTTATAAGCACCAAACTCCTACCGAAGTCACATCCTCCCCTCCATTTATCCTCTCCCCCGAAATTTTTTCTTTAACCCTGCTCTTTGGAGCCAAGCCAGGATCCAATTCTGCATGGTATATAGGAAAGTGTTTTAAACTGGGAGCCAAAAGGTCTGAGTTTGAGTCCTGGCTTTGGGACTTGTAGCGATTTACCTTCTCTCTCCGAGACCCAGTTTTCTCATCAATAAAAGGAAGAGACTGGGTAGGATGACTGGAAAATCCTGGCAGCTCTGTCCTCTGAATCTATAGTGAAGCTCCCCAGAGATCTCAGGAGTTGGCACAGACTAATGGAAAGCAGAGATTTGGGGATGTGGATCCTTGAGCAACTTAGGTCTGGGATTGCATTCTCAGTTACTTTTACCGATCACATGAGTTTGCCATCAGTTTGATTGGATTTGGCTAGAAGCAGCCGAGCAGATGAAGGGGCAGATTAGCCATGGACATCTGCAGCTTCCAGACTGAGCTCTGACTAGCCTTGGGAATGGTTCCTCTTTAACCTCAGCCCTTCCCCATCTGCTTCCAGCTCCCGGGAGCAGCAGACAGAATAACGAACTTTTCCTGGGCTTCTGGTTGATTCTGGGCTGTTAAAGATAATAGACTAGAAAGCCCTGGATAGTTTTCCAGCTGAAGTTTAGGGCATCGTAAACCATCCTGCAATGGAAGGTTCAGACTGAGCTTTGTGCCAGAAGAGGCCTTTCTTGCAGTCACCAAGTGTCTGCATGTTAGAGTTAAATGCCAAAGGCCAAGACACTGCCCCAAAGCAGCGAGCTACCAAGGCCAAAGGAATCTCCACCTTGAGCCTTTGCAGAGGGCTCAAATGATCATCTTCCATGACGAGTTCACATATGTGGCTCTGTCCCTGGGCCACAGGAAACGCAAAGGTGAGCCCATCTGCTTCCTGACCTCAACAAGCCTCCTGGCATGAGGGAGACAATGTACATACAGATAACTCTACTCTGGCCTCAAACTGCCTGGGCTCCAATCTCAGCTTTTCCATTACTAGCTGCAGAACTGTGGTCAAGTGACGACCTCTCTCTGGGCCTAATTTCTCATCTGCAAAATGGAGGTCGTTATAATACCTACCTCAAAGGGTTGGCATAGGAATGAAATGAATAAGGATATGTAAATCCTAGAACCTAGAACCATGACTATTACATAGAATTACTATTTTTACCTCCACCATCATTTCTGGTCTAATACTGTGCATGCAGAGAAAAAAACATGAGGAAAGTGCTGAGAGAGTGAATGATTCACTCTGACTGCAGGGATGGGGTTGGATTTGGGGAGAAAGGTATATCTGAGCCAGACTTCAAAGGATGACTAGGATTTCAGCATCTGAGGATGTGGGGAAAGGGCATTGCAGGCTGAGGGCATGAGGGGCACAAGTAACCGCACATGGGTGTGAAAATGGCACAACCCACTGAGGGCTGTAATGGTAGATGAATCTGAAGGATTAGTTAAGGGCATTGGAGTCCATGAAGAAATGTGAACTTTGTTCTGGAAGTCTTTTCAGGTTGTTCAGTAGGGGAGTGACAGAGTCAGTTTGCATTTTAAAAAAATCTTTCTGGCAGATGTGTAGTAGCTAAGGGTACTCAAATTGCCAGGGTTCAAATCCTGGCTGTGACACTGAATTAGTTCAGGTAGGCTAAATTGCTGTAACAAATAGACCAAAACATTTATAATGGCACAAACACAATAGAAGTTTATTTCTGGATCATGTAACAGTCCAAGGAGGGTGTTTCTTCTTGGCGGGTGGTCCTCCTCCATGTGATGACTCAGGGACCTGGCTTCTTGGGATCCTGCCATCTCTAGGGCCTCATTGTTTTTGGCCTCTAGCTAGTGGAAGGGTAGAGAGACCATGGAGGAGACAGGTTGGCTAATTTATAGATCCTGGATTAGAAGTGGTGTGCGGCCCTTCCGCCACACCTACTGCAAGGGAGGCTGGGAAGTTTACTCTAGCTCCATCCCTGGCAACTCCTCCTATTACATTAAGAGGGTGCCGTCTAATAGAACTTCCTGTGATAATGGAAATGTTCTAGATCTGTGCTTCTAAAATGATAGCTGCCAGCCATATGGTGCTATTGCGCACTTAAAGTGTGGTTAGTAAAATGGAGAGCTGAATTTTAAATTATATTTACTTGTAATTAATTTAAATAGCCACATATGGCTAGTGGCTATGGTATCAGACCAAGCAGCTATAAAGAAGGGAGAGGGTGAATTTTGACCGACAGACAGTGGTCTCTGCCATAGCCATCTGTTAGTTGTGTGATTGACTACTTCAATTTTTCTCTTATTTCCTCAACTGTAAAATGAGTATAATAGTAGTATCTACCTCTTAGGGTGGTTGTGAGGATTAATAAATTATTCAGGCAAAACATTTTATGGCTGGCACAAAGTCAGTGCTCTGCCAGTGTTATCATAGGGATGGCCTGGAGGCAAGGACAGCAGCTAGGAAGTGTACAGTAATTCAGGGGAGAAAGCCCACCAGCCTTACCTCTGAATATTGCCCTTTGCTCCAACCAAGTTATATCACTTGCTCTTCTCCAGACACAACTCCAACACTCATTTCCTCTACATTATGCTCTCTGCTAGACCCACCCATCCCTTCCTATGGAATCCTGCTCTGCCATCAAAGGCAGATTTAGATTTCATGTCTCCATGAGGTCCTCCTGGTCTTTCCAGCAGTGCATGATCCTTGCAGTCTGTGAAGGTCTTAATGCTTTATGTGCACGCCAGGATCACGTCAAGAGTGCTCATCTAGTTGTCTTGAACATTTGTCTAGACAGGAGTGGTTTTTTTGTTTTTGTTTTTCCTATCTCACTACCTTCTACTTCACCCAGTATAAGTCTTTGCGTATTTTGGGCAGGCAACAAATGCCCATTGCAATGAGTTGAATTCATCAAGGGTAGAGAGAGCTGCAAAGACATGTTCCTTGGACAATTAGAGCCAGAGATTATATCTACACAGCACCAAATGAAGCGGGACTTTGGCAATTACCCAGGTCATTAAATCTGTGTAGACATCCAAATGGGAAAATTCAGGCCACCTCATTGGCATGAAGTCTGCAGAATTCTCTTTGACATTTACTCAATTTTTATTCTCCCACATTTCTCTACAAAAATAGCCTTCTAGTTCACATGCCTTTTACCACATGTCTTTTCCTACTGTCTGTTAGACTATTCCTAGCAAAATTCCTGACCAGAAACTGCCAAGAACGGCTGGAACCACTCAACTGTTTGCCTGTACATGGGTCCAATGAACTTTATAAGGATTCAATGATAACAAAGTCACATGGAATCCATCCCATGAGCTCTGTGACCATGGGCAAGCCTAACAGTGTCACTCAGGACTATCTTGTGCCTCTTGTGACATCAACCTCAAAATCTTAAGGATATTCCCCACATACACTAGATTCTCTTAAGAATTCATTAATTAAGTCTTAATTAATCAATGAATTTATGTAGACCTTTCCATTTATTCATTCAATAATGAGTTCCTGCTCTGTGCCAGGATTATTCTGATGTTTAGAATATGAAACCATGTTTCTATTTCCAGGGAGCTTTCATTCTAGTTGGGTGGAAAGAAAATCAACAAATATATGTTAGATGGCAGTAAGTTATATGAAAAGAGAGAAAGGAGGGTATCTCTTATCTGTTGCTATATAACAAATCACCCCAAAACTTAGTGGTTTAAAACATCACTTCATTATTTCTCATGGATCTGTGGCTTGGTTGGGTTCATCAGTGTGGTTATTCTGCTGCAACCTTCCCCTGGGCTCACTCATGAGGTTGTGAGCCCATTCAAATGTCTGGGGCCTCAGTGTTGGCTGTTAGACAGTCCTCTCATTCCACATGGTTCTCATCATGGGTTTTCTTACATGGTGGTGGGAGCACTCCAAGAGAGAGAAGGCAGAGGCTGTGAGGTCTCTTGTGACTTAGGATCACATCATGCCATGTCACTTCCACTTCATTCTATCCCATTCTCGAGGTAGATGCCATCTTTCGAGAGGGGAAGCTGCAAAGAAATTGTGGCCACTTTTCATCTACCACACAGGATAAGGGAATAGTGAATGACAGGATGTCCTATTTTAAATAGAGTGGTCGAAGAAGGCCTTTCTGTTAAGGTGTAATTTGGACAGAGACCCAAATGAAGTACAGGTATGAGCCACAAAATATCTGGGGGGGGGAAGAGCATTCTAGGCATATGGAATAGCAAGGAAAGTCTCTGAGGCCAGGTCAATTCAATTATTTGCATTTGAGATAAAAATGCAATATGAAGGCTTTTCAATATGGAGATACTTCTGTATCATATATGGGCAATCTAGTTTTCCTCGGGGAAGAGTAGAGAATTCCTAAGTGACCTAAGCCAAGTTGAGGGGGGAACACTTGATTTTGAAACACTGAGATGTGAGAATGAATCATTTATGCAATTTAACACCAAAAAGAGGCCATCGACTTCATCCCTACTGTCTCCATCCTCTACTCTCCCGGCCTGATTTTCTAGGCATCTCCTGTAGCCCCTGGTAGAACTCCAGGAACTCCACAGTCTGAAAATTCTTCCCTGCTTCCAACTCCAATACCTCCGGTTTCAGTCAAAGTGCTTTGCACACATCCTGGCCTCAGCTTGACCACATCCTTCACACAGCCTGTGGGAGACTCTCTATGAACAAATCAAGGTTTGACGCACAAGAGGCAAAGGTGTCTGACTCACTAAAGAACGGAGCAGAGCGGAGCAAAGCAGGAGGGGTTTTATACTGTAATTACCCAAGATCGCCAAGACAGTCTGAGGGTAATCGGGTAATTAGTGTGGTGTGTGTGTGTGTGTGTGTGTGTGTGTGTGTGTGTGTGTGTGTGTGTGCAGTGGGGGACAATTATCTGGCTCACTGGCTGCCAGACGCTTGTCACTGCTCTTCTGGCCCTTGGGCTGGGTTCCTGGCTCTACCTGCAGACTATTAGGTGTAATGACCCTGTCACACAGAGGAGCCTGTCATTATCTCCGTGTTAACATGGTATTTATCCACAAAACTCTGCCAAGTCACTCTAATTAAAGGACCTCCACGTGGTCCCCCTGCCTTGGCATTGGACGGCTATGAAAGTTGTCAAGGCAGAGGTTGCTTTAACAGTCTGAGGAGATGAGCTGGGGGCATCCTGGGAGACTCAAGAGAAATGCTATGGAGTCCTCCTCAACCCCTTGTCAAAACCTGGGATCATGTACCCTAGCAAAAGAACTTTAGGGGCATCAAGCTACCCCCACCCAAATCAGACACATTTCCACATGAAGATAACTCATTGACTACTGAGTAAAACAAAAGCCAACTCACAATTTTGAAAGTTGATATCTCTTCTGAAGTCTCTTGTAGTGATGGCAGAGAGGGAACACATCACATCACATTAGGTAAAACCCACTCTTTATGATCTCCCTCAAAACTCAAACACCCGCCTCTCTCTGAGGGGCTCCTCTGCCTTTGGGCCTCTTTTCTATTATCACAAGCAATTCTAAATCTTTTCTAATGAAAACCAAAGTTGCCTCTTCTGTTCCTCCTCTTTCCCTTTGTCCTGTCATCGCCTCCAAGGGCACAACACAGAAAGCTCCTTAAAAGAATCAAAGGAGCAAAGCCGTGATCACTTATGAGTCAATATTCAGCTCCCAGCGCTTAAGCAGTGCTATTATGAGTGTCCTTATACAAATATCTTTACCCACAGGTATAGGCTTTTCTGCAGGGTAAATTCCTAGACTTAGAGTACCTGTATATGAATCATTTAATTTGAAAAGATGCTGTCAAATAGTTTCTAAAAGGTTGTACACATTTAAATTCCCACTAATAGTTTATCAGAATGCTTGTTTCCCCACATCCTTGCTGTCTTGGGTTGCTACCCCCTTTTAAAAATTACCCTTATTATTTTTTGATTATATATGCGATGAATTTTCATTCTTTAAAAAATAGAAAAATGAAGAAAAGGGAGAGAGAAAATAAAGATTAGTTGCCAGATCATCACCCAAAGAGAAGAAGCACTACCCATTTAATAGAAGATGACAGCAAAAGCCACAGATAGTTAAGGTAGTCACCTGAGGAACCTTCTGGAAGCCATAGTGACAAGATGTGGCAAGTGGTGACAAGATGTTAAAGATCACCCAGTTCTCCTCTGATGTCTCCAAAGGCTTGAGATACTTTCTTCAGCTGGGGGGACTATTCTGAGAGAGATGGTTGCAGGTATCCACACCCCTGAAGTGTGTCTCCCCACCTCCGAACAGTTCTGCTGCCAGAAAGCTTCCAAGTCTGAGGATTTGCAGAATGGGAATGGAGCACAAACATTTCAAAAATGTGTTTCCAGACATTGGCAGCAGGATCCAACAGATTGGAAAACCCATCTCCCTGGCCAATCCCAGAGCCAACTTTCCATTTCTCAGGGACCCTGACATGCCCCATTATGCCTTTGCACTAATGACGGCTCTACTTTCCATTCCAGAGACTTGAATTATAACGAGCTGCAAGAGTTCCCCGTGGCCATCCGGACCCTGGGCAGACTGCAGGAACTGTAAGCTCCTCTGGTTTCTGTGGGTGTCCTCCTCTCCCAGTGCAGGGGCTGAGCCCAGCTGGACCTCCCTATTCCCTCACCTCCTCACCACCCACGGCCCTTGTAAAAGATGGAGCTGCCTACTCTCCCCAGCTCCAGTGCAGTTCTAAGCAGTCCTGGACCTCATTAGCTTGGCTTTGAGCATTTCCTCGGGGTGTATCATCAGCAGAAATGGCCCTGGACCCTTTCAGCCTGGGAAAACACATAGCACAAGCCACTTCCTATTAGCCTGGACCTGGCACTGCCCCTGCCTTGGTTGGTGTGTGTCCAGAATGAGGAGCTAGGTGCTGGTTTATGGGGTCACTCCTCAGTACCTTGTGCCCAGGAGGACTGAGAAGTTGGCTCTGGTTCCCCACACTCACTACTTATTATTTTATTTCAGCATTCACTGAGTACTCAGTGTGCCCAACACTGTGTTTGATGGTAAACACAAATGAAGGATCAGATTGACATGAGCTCACCCAAGGATCCTTCAGCCTCACTGAGGACACAAAGCAACATATGTAAAACAGGGAATAGGACAGAACGATATCTAATTCCAAACATATGCCAGGTGCAGTGGCTCACACCTGTAATCCTAGCACTTTGGGAGGCAGAGGCAAGAGGATTATCTGGGTCCAGGGGTTCGAGACCAGCCTGTGCAACTTGGTGAGAGCTTGTCGCTACAATAAGTCTTAAAATTAGCCAGGCACAGTAGCACACACCTGTAGTTCCAGCTACTTAGAAGGCTGAGGCAGAAGGATCACCTGAGCCTAACAGGTCAAGGCTGAAGTAGCCATGATCGTGTCACTGCACTCCAGCCTGGGTGACAGAGTGAAACTCTTACTAAAAAAAAAAAAAACTCAGCCATAAATTTGGTAGCATTAGCTAAAACAATGGTGGGAGTTCAGAGTAACATGGAAAGATTATTGAGGAGTGATCCTGAGATTGGCCTTGAAGGGTGAATGGGATTGAGGTGGCAATGTTGGGGAAGGAGGAGAGGTAGAAATAATGAGGACAGAGGCCCAGAAAGGAAGCTGAGCTACCACAGGGATGAGCACAGGTGGGAGAGTGACCTTCCTGGACAGAAGTGCTCAGAAAACAGCAAGAGCGTGATAGTACCACTAGAGTGGGACCAGATTAAGGGGACCTGCCGGTTCATGAACAGAGCCCAGAACTGTCAGGCATCACAGCATCTTTATAGCTCAAACGACCACATAAGACCTATAGAAGCAGTGCCATTCCATCCCCCTCACTCTATCCAGAAGTTTGAAATTGTGATTTTAACACCAAATGCAAGTAGCAGGTAAGCACTGGACCAGCTAGGGGAAACAGTCTGCATAAGAAACTATGGGAAGTTCTCCGTTGCCAAAGAGTCACCAGTGTGTGATTTTTTTCCTTTTGAGCTGGGACATGAGAGAAGGATGAGATTTGAGCAATCAAGAGGGCATGGAGGGAACAGGGCATGCAGGAGCATTGAGACAGGAAAAAGTACAGTGTGAGGGAAGAGAGAGCAGAGACCTAAGTTAGCAGCAGCAAGAAGATACATATATAGAGGTGTATGTGTCTATTTATCTATCTATTATCTATCTATCTATCTATCTATCTATCTATCTATCTATCTATCTATCTACCTACCTACCTACCTACCTATTATCCACCTATCTTATCTATCATCTATCTCTTCTGTCTACCCTATCTATCTATCTATCTTTCTTTCTATCTATCTATCTATCTATCATCTATTCTTCTATCTATCCATCTATCCTCTATCTATCATCATCATATCTATCTATCAAATCTGCTTGGAAACAGAGCCTCTGTTTTATAAAATTCTAAATTGCTCAGAGCTTGGCCCAACATTAGACACAAAGGGGTGTTCAAATATATATATATGAATGCAAGGGGTGAGTAAATGAACAAACAGTCCTGGGTGGGCAGCCCTGGCCAGAGGTGTTGTGAGTGAGAGATCACGAAGGTAAAAGTTGTGATGGGACAGCCAGGAGGAAGAGAGAGGTGAGCAGAGGCCAGAGGACACAAAGAGAAACCAGAAACTTCCACTGAAAAAGAAAGGTGACAGAAAGGGGCCTGCTGAGCACAGGTTATGTGCTTTTCAGTCCAACATGTGTTTTTTTAAAAATATTCTTCCCAACTAATCAAACATGTAATCCCTGGCTTCCAGACTCCCAAACCCTCAGCTGGGTGCCTCATTCCTCCTTTACTCCTTGTGCGTTCACAGTCATTCACCATGCAGTTCTGTACCTTATCCCCCCTACTGCTATTGACACTTCTGTTTCTCCATTTCAAGGCCTTGAGACCAAGCCAACCTCAATTTGAGGAACATCCCAGAGGATTCCTAAAATCCCTGGAAGCTCTGTTTTTTTCTGCATTCTCCTTTATTTTTAAGAGACTAGGTCTCACTATGCTTTCCAGCCTGGTCTTGAACTCCTGGCCTCAAGTTATATTCTCACTTTGACCTCCCAAAGCACTGGGATTATAGGTGTGAGCCACCATGCCTGGTCTTGCATCCTCTTTTTCCTCCCACACACACTTAGCTTCCTCTGTGGGAACCCACCAGAGCTCTTGCCACGAGTGTCTAAGGAGAGGATTCCCCTCTTGGGACTGGCACTCACCCTCAGGCTCTTGAGTTACTCCCACAGGCTTCCTGAGGCCTGCGGCCTGGGCCTCCCTCCCTCGCTCTTTTCACATTTGTTAGGGAAAGGATAGATGTGTAATTGAACAAAGCAGAAAAATCACAGGCAGCATCTGAACCTGGAATCTCCAAGCCAGTGTCCCTTTTGTCTCACGGTCTGTCTGGTTAGCTGTCCAAAAGCCCCATAGAATTCCATGTCCTCCCCTCTCCACACTTTGTTCCAAGTCCTCAGGCCTCTGAGGTGTTGTCTTCCAGGGGATTCCATAACAACAACATCAAGGCTATCCCAGAAAAGGCTTTCATGGGGAACCCTCTACTGCAGACGATGTGAGTATTACTTTTCTGGTCTCCTGCTGCTGAACAGTGTTTGTGGGAGGAGAATGGAGGTTGTGGAGGCAAGAGGGACTTCTCTAGAAAGCACCAGAGGCAGAAGCGTGGGAGGGGAGGATGGGAACTCTGTGTTCTCTCCTGGGTCTACATTGGTAGGAGAAGAAAGCAGAGATCGGCCTTTGTCTTAGCAGAAAGGGCTGAAAAACTGAATCAGGTATTTGGGCCTTTTTCTTCCAGACACTTTTATGATAACCCAATCCAGTTTGTGGGAAGGTCGGCATTCCAGTACCTGCCGAAACTGCACACGCTGTAAGTTGGCACTGAAGGCTGAAGGCTGCTGCAGCCTGGACCTCTCCCTCTCCTCACTCCTCCCTGCTCTCTCCTACCCTCCCACCTGCAGATCACTCACCTGCAAGCATAACCCCACTGCAATACACAGCCCCTCTGCAAGGTGTGGTTTTCAGGGCTGCAGGCCTCTGCTCTGCTCAGACCTATTCCACATCTGTCTAGACTTCATGGCTTCCTCCACCTCCCTGACCTATGGTTGCTTCCCAGATTTCAAAAGAATGAAGAGGACCCTTCTCGGTAGTCAAGGAGTCATATCTGGTCTCTTTGGTTATAGCCTGCTCATGGTAACTATTCCATAAATGATAGGATAAGGCTCTGAATACTGTGTATTCTCAAGACTTGTTCTCCAGTGGTCTTGGAGCACAGCTCTTGGGCCCCTTACTGTGCTATCATTACCCTTGGGCTGCAGATGCTCTTTTACTTCCTCTCTCTTATTCTTTCAATTCCAAGCCCAAGTCTCACTTCTTCATAGAGCTCCCTGGATTTCTCTCAGCGTGCTGTGGCACCACAGTCACATAGCTGACACCCCCATGTCTGTTGCATTTCGTCTTCATCCCAACACTGAGGGAGGTGTTTCGGGTCCATTTTACAGGTAGAACACGAGATGCCCAGCTCCTGCTCATGCAGGAACCTAGAACCCTTAACTTCAGATTCTGGACTTGTTTTGGGTCCCATGCTGCATCCTCACAGTGCTCAACAACTCATGTTTTTGTGCTCCTGTTGTGTGTGGGCCTTATATCATCCGTGTCCTCAGTTAGACAGGCCTGGTGGGGAAGGGGAAACCCTCAGTCTAAAGCAGTTTAAGAGAACTGGCAGAGAGGTTCTAATAAAGCCCTAGCAGATGACAGATGAGAGGAGACCCTCTCTTAGGCTCTAATGAGCAAACCCCAGCAGCCAAGCACATTTTCAGAAGCACCCAAGCTATTGCCTGTTAAACAGAGGCGAGTCCCATGTTGCTTGCCTGTGTTGCATTTTTCCAAATTGAGGCTGAACTCTGAGATTGCACAGCTCTTTCTGGGCTAGGGTGTGCTGAGCAAACTTAAGAAAATGGCTGGTTGGATCCTCCTAAGCATGGTTCAGCCTCCATCAGATTATAAGGAGGAATGACATTTCCCCAAAAGGCGGAGTCCTTGAGGGGAGAGAAGACTGAGAGTAGTGAACCTGGATGTTGAGATGCTCTGACTCCACTCCTCAGACCTCACTGTCTATTTCTAGATCCCTGAATGGTGCCACGGACATCCAGGAGTTCCCAGACCTCAAGGGCACCACCAGCCTGGAGATCCTGTGAGTGAATTCTCTCTCCCTTCACCTTATCTATCTCCCCAGCTTCACCCCCAAGAGCTTTTCCACCTTCCTTCCCCCAAAGACTGTCCAGACTCTTTGCTTCCCCCTTATCTGGCCTACCTCAGTCTCAGGGGTCCAGGGCCACCACCTGACATGGCACTGCCTACAGGCAAGGCCAGGAGGCGGCAGGTGGTGGGGGTGGAGGAGGAGACTGGTCTTTTTCTCTTTACCATGCTTGGAATTTCCAGGCATGACTTCAGAGTCCCTAGCCCCAAGCCACGCATTTACTGAGGACCTGTGACAGGGAGGGGGGTTTGTGAAAACCTATCTCCTCTGCCTTTCTGAAGTTTGACTCCAACAAAGATGTTCTTGTATTTTCTATTATTATATTCTGTGGAGCGGTGGAAGTGAATGCCAGAACACAATAGGCCCTCAATATGTTTAAATGAATGAATGAAGCAAGCAGACACCCAGAGTGAGTTCAGGAAGTCAACTGCCCTGCCTCCCAAATCTCATTCATGCCATTGCTGGGGCTGGAAAGCTCTCCTCTGTTGTCTTCCCCCTAGATTCACTGATATGTGGAAAATTTTCCACGAGGGAAGCAGTAGTTCCCAAAAGCTGACCATGGCCTTGGGTCCTTCCTGGGACACCATCTCCCTAAGCCAAGCCTGTTCTCCAACCTGCCCCTACAACCCCTCTCTATCCCAGTTCCTGGTTCTTCCCTTCTTTCTCATCTCTTCTCTCTCCCCCAAGGTACAGGGCCCAAACTCTGTGCTTGGTTCCCATGGTTCCACCAGGGTTTTTTTTCCTATCTACTTTCAGCCCATGTTCTCTCTCCTCTCAAGGATCCCTAAAGCAGAGAAGATTTTTGTCCCTGTCCTACAGGCCCAGTGCTTCTGGGGACCATTATGAGACACAGGTGGAGATGGGATCAGGGTGGGTGGGGATGGGACAGGGTGAATCAGGTAGGGCTGGGTGTGCAGGGACTGGCTGCCAAGCAGAGCCCCTGGGCTGGGCCCTCTCTCCACTCCCTGCCCCAGCTCCTCCAGGCCCAAGGGAGTTTAGCACTCAGATGCCAGAGCCTGCTCCTTTTCTGTTCCCGTAGCCCCACCCCCTGCCCTGTCTTTCCCTCTGCTTCTCTCTTTTGTTAGCTCTGTCGTCCCATGACAGTATCAGGCCCAGAGCTGGAGACGGGTGGCTGGGAATGGCAGGGCCCCGGGCCGGGTGCCAGCTCTGTCTCTGTTCTCCCTGCAGGACCCTGACCCGCGCAGGCATCCGGCTGCTCCCATCGGGGATGTGCCAACAGCTGCCCAGGCTCCGAGTCCTGTGAGTGCTCACAAGCATTCTACAGTCTTGGCATTGTGCCCCTGCCCCCATGTCCCACAAAAGGCCTCTCCTGCTTCTGTCCCACTTGGTCACATCTCTTCCTGGAGAGTAGAGCAGCGTAGGCTCCTACTGAGAGCCCGCCCCGGAGGGACTGGGCTATCCTCTCTTGTTCAGAATGAAAAGACAATGATCTTTGGAATCAGACCTGGCTTTGAGGCCCAACTCTGCCACTTAATAGCTGTATTGATTTGGGTGCCTTTAATGTCTCTGAGCTTCAAATAAAATGTAGGTCAATTTGTGAAGGTTGAAAAATATATGTAAAGCACCTAGTGCATAATACCAATAAATGACATTATTACTCTAATTTATACAAGAAAATGAATCATTTCTGGGACCAGGGAGTTACTTTGGCCTCTGAGGACCTCTCTCCTTGGATTCCAATTTGACTCCAGATCCCCGGTCCAGGGCTCTTCACAAACAGTGTGTCAGTTCGTCTTGAGCTTGAGCTCCTCACCAACTCAAGATGAACTGACACACAAGATGAACTGACACACAGTGTATGAGAGGAATCCTAGACTGGGGATCTGGAGACACAGGCTCCAGACTCGGCCTTGACACTGACTGGCCTCAGCTTCCTCATCTGTTAAGTGAAGGGGTTGGGCCAGATGTCCCTAAGGGCCTCGAGTACTGATCTTCCCTCCCAACCCCATAAATGGTGATGGCAGGTATATGGGTCGGCATTGATCAGCTTGCACAGTAAGGCCTAATGTGTTCTCACAGGGGCTCTGGATCCAGCTGTTTGCCTCTTTCCTCATCACCATGACCCTGTCACTTCCTGTTCCCCTTCCCCCAAGACCCTCCCAGGGTCTTCATAAGGTAGCCCTGTTGGAAAATTCCAAGTCAGTCCCATCCAAGGCTGGTGAGGAGTGGTACTCAGCAGGGGGAGATGCAGAGAAGGCTAGATGAGGAAAGTGGTAAAACTGGTACCCTGGTGTGAGGTGTGTCAACAGCCATGTCCCTGCCAGGCCTCCACGGTCCTCAGCGACTTGACAAGAAAGTGCAGCCTGGGCCAGAGGCCCCTCACACCAAGACCTCACATAGCCAGTGCTTCACCCTGGCCATGGTTTCTCTTTTCCCCAGGGAACTGTCTCATAATCAAATCGAGGAGCTTCCCAGCCTGCACAGGTGTCAGAAGTTGGAGGAAATGTGAGTCTGAGGGCAGGGGAGAGGTAAAGGAATGCATGCTGACCTCTGGGCAGGTTTGAGGGAAAGGGGTCAGCAAGGGCTGAAGCACATTCTGACATTAATTCCTTCTCCAAGTTTGTCGAACCTAGGGGTTAGGGCTGAGAGATGATGGGCCCGATAGTTGGTACCTGAAAGGAGTCTCCAGGTGGCTCCTTATGAGACAATAGCAACACAGAAATGCAATCCTGTCAGGGGCAGTGGAGGGACAGAGCCACTTTAGAGTTCAGTGGTCAGGAGGGAGGAAGGCTTTAAGGAGCTGGAAGCACGCTGCATTTCGGAGCACACTCTCTTGTTTTCCACATATGTGGAAGAGCAAACCTGGGATTCAAAGTTCACAAAGAACAAACCACTTTTAAAAAAAAAAATGGCTGGGCTTGGTGGCTCAGCCTGTAATCCCAGCACTTTGGGAGGCTGAGGTGAGTGGATTGCCTGAGTCCACAGGTTCGAGACCCATCTGAGCAATTTGGTGAGACCTCTCTCTACAATAAATTTTTAAAAATTAGCCAAGTGTGGTAGCACACGCCTGTAGTTTCGGCTACTTGAAAGGCTGAGGCGGAAGGATCACCGGAACCCAGCAGGTCAAGGCAGCAGTGGCCGGGAGTATGCCACTGCATTCCAGTCTAGGCAACAAAGTGAGACTCCAACTCAAAAAACAAACAAACAAACACACAAACAGAACTATTGTCTAAGCTGTATTCACCCAGCTCCTGTTTTCTCAAGTTAGTCATGGCCTCCTGAGCCTCCCTGTGCTTGTCTCCTGCTTCTAGGCAAGACTGTGCCTTTGGGGTCAGCTGGGGTAAGGTAAAGGGATGAGGGTCTGTCCTGTTTGTCTAGGTGCCAAAGGAAGGAGGATCTTCCACATGGCCGAGGCCCAGGGTCCATCTCCCATTCAGACAGCCAGTGTACTGAGCTCTGCTTCCCTGCTTGGGCCAGTCGCTTGGGCTGTCCAAGGGCTAGGCGGTGCTCTGCTGCTGGGCTAGGGTCTGGAGGACCCATGGTGATGGGGAGGTGTGGGGGCAGTCTGGCTGGGCTGGGAGCCAGGCCCAGTGGGAACACTGGAAGCTGACTCCCTTCTGGGCCACAGGGATGGTTTTGTGGCTTTGTCTCCTGACCCACTTACCCAAGGCAACCGGATCCCCTTGTGCTCCCTTTAATTCTGGTGACTTCCTCGGGCTGGGCCCTTTCTTCCTGTGCCAGGAGAAGTGGGGGGCTCTCCTTTCTTCCTCCCAGTGCTCGGGGGGCATGGAGCGGAGCCAGGGTCTGAGCCTGCCGGCTCATCCAACCTCTCTTGCTGCCCTAGCGGCCTCCAGCACAACCGCATCTGGGAAATTGGAGCTGACACCTTCAGCCAGTTGAGCTCCCTGCAAGCTCTGTGAGTACCCGCAGCACCCAGGGGTGGGCCATGGAGGAGCTGCGCTGTCCCTCTGCCAGGCATGTGCACACCTATAACACGTGTACGGTTTAAGCAGACGTGATATGCCCATTGCCAGCCTGGTCTACAACCCCCACCCTCAGCATACACACACAGGAAGAGAGGTGCCTCCTCGTCCAGGTGGCTTCTCAAGCTATTTCTCCAGCTAGTACCCAGGGGGCCATAAGACTCTGGAGTCAAGCTGCCATGCCCCAGTTCCTGGGGCCACAACTAGGTCAGGAGCTGAGCAGTAGCCGGTGTGGTCCCCAGATGGCCACTGGGATCAGGTCAGGTGGGGGGGTGGAGTATATGAGGGAGAGCCTCTGATGGGAACAATAGTCCTCTCTATGTCATTGTCCTCTCCAGTCACACTCTCTTTGCCCACAGGGACCTCAGCTGGAATGCCATCCGGTCCATCCACCCTGAGGCCTTCTCAACTTTGCGCTCCCTGGTCAAGCTGTAAGTGCCCGCTGCACCGCCCTCCAGGGTTCAGGGGACCAATCAGGACTATGCGCTGGCCAGTGGGGGTAGGAGGGCCACCCCAAAGCAGGAACATGCATACAAGTTTGGTCACATATCCCAGGGAGATGGGCCACAGCCTCATCCATCATTCTAACAGTCCACTTGACAGACCGTGGGGCCTGATAAACAGAGAGCCTACCTCTTGCAAGCTCTGGAACATCATCTGCTAATGTTCTGCAATGTTTTGGCAGCCTCAGCCCTCCTCATGCCCTCTGCCCTGGCCCCTCCTGCAGCTTTTCTGTGCACCAATAAAGAGGATGGATAGATGGATGGGCCTAGAACTCCTTCACACACAGGAGGGTGGCGACAGATGTGGGGGCTCAGAGAGCTCAGGGGCCTCTGCTTGAGCATGACTCTAGAGGGCTGCCATTCTGTCGGGCAGCAGGGGACCTCAGATCCCCTAAATTACACACGATGTCAGCAGTGAATGAGCAGTGCTGGCTACATGGTCATTATGTCAGGGCTGGAAGGGGCCTCTGGTGGGGCTGCCACACACTGTGGAGCAGGTTATTCACTGCACAAGGGATCCTGCCTAAGGGGGAGCTGACATCCTCCCGCCTGCTTGCCAACCTGTGTGTCTTAAAGGCGTGTCTGACCAGACTGGGCTCTCTTCTGGCTGACACAAAGACTCCTTTGGCTAGCTCCAGTCCTGGCCTCAAATCTCATCCAGCCCACTTCACAGGTGAGGGCTCTGAGGCCTGGGGGAGAGGCTTGCTCAAGCCCAGAGCCAGAGCCCAGGGCCCAGTGGTTCATGGCTCCTCCCCAGATGGCTCTCTGGGCTCTGGGCCGTAGCTTTGCAAAACCCTTACCTCCGTCGTCCCTCTCCTGTTTGCTCTAGTCTTGCCAATTAGGTAGGGTAGATATTTTTATCCCTTTGAAAGATGAGGACATTGAAACTCAGGCAGATTTGTGGCTCCCCTTGGTTACACAGTGAGTTGGTGACAGCGCCAGGTTTCCTGCCTTCCAGTCCAGGGCTGTTTCCACGACGCACAGTCTGTGGTCGTGGTGTTTGGTTTGGAGCCCTGGCTTCCTCTAATGCGTCTCCGGTAGAAGACCACGTATGTCCTCACCTCTGGCTACAAAGCAGGCCCTGCAAGACGGAATGGATGACCCAATCCTTGCTCGTAGCCAGAGGTCCAGTTCTGTCCAATTCTAGCCCCTGGCTTCTTGTATCATCAAAAAATCTGGGGGAAAGGAGGGGGGATGGGGGGAAAACAACAGGAAGGTTGCCCAAGGGGGGTGGGCAGAGATTCCCAGGTAGTACTCAGACTTGGGCACAGGAGCTGTGGTTGGGGAGCTCTGTTACCTACAAATTGGGACAGCTTGGCATTAAGTCAGAACAGTGTCTGATACATAGATGGTACCCAATATTTGCTGAATGAATGAATGAACAAGTTGTAATGGTACCGCTAGCAGCTCTTGGCCGCTCTCCTCCCCAGCATTCAATGCTCTCTTCTAAGCTTATCTTCTGTCCTTTGATCCTCTCCTCTTGCTTCCATCCCAGGCACCCTGGCCACACTCTCAGCACAGCCCTGCCCCCTCAGCAATCCCACTGACTGCCAATAACCCTGACCATCCACTGTCCTAGGGACCTGACTGACAACCAGCTGACCACACTGCCCCTGGCTGGACTTGGGGGCCTGATGCATCTGAAGCTCAAAGGGAACCTGGCTCTATCCCAGGCCTTCTCCAAGGACAGTTTTCCAAAATTGAGGTGAGGGCCTGATATTTCCCTTAGATAGGTTTAGCCTGGGTGGCTGGAGGCCATGGAGGGACAGGGGAAAAGCCACAGGGGCTCACCTTGAGAGTAGCCTAGTGGTTTAGGGTTTGGCCAAGACTGAGTGGGAAGGGCTCAACCAACCTTCTGCCAGCCCAAATGGGGTCTGGCACGTATCTCCCCTTCCTCCTTGCCTCCCTGTTCCCCCTACCAACACTAGGGGACACTCGGACCTGTGAGGATGCAAAGACCTCCGGCCCTCCTCACTCTTCACCTGGTTCCACACACCCAGATTGTCCATCCCCACTTGGGTAGCATCTGAGCTCCTAGAATCAGGGCAGAGCCCCAGGCACTGATGAGTGGAAAACAAGCTGCACAGCCAGTCCCTGGTGCTAATGACATCCAGGCCTCTTCCACAAGCAGCAGCAGCCGTGCAGCCTGTGTGGCCCAAGCCTTGTCTGCTGCAAACTAATGAGATGCCCTGAGGCACTGGCCCTCACCCTCAGGGGCACCAAATCCAGCTCCAATATACCCAGAGCTGGGGTTGAGGGGGCAGGATGTGGGTCTCACTGAGGGCCAGGGTAGAGTCACTAGGAGAATCTCTGTTTCCTTACATATAAAAGAAGAGGTGCTGCCTGGGAGGGGGAGTAGAGCACTCTGACTGCCTTGTGACCCTGGGGAAGCTCCTCCTCGCTCTGGGCCTGCTGAGTGGACTCCTAGAACAATGGGCAGAAAGTTTCTGTCCCCATCTCAGTTATCAAGATGAATGAGGAAAATCCTGGAATACGTCCTGAGCCCCTCAGAGGCAGGAATCAGCTGTAAGATCCTAGCAAAGAAAGACCAGGATACTGCCGGCACAGCGATCAGGGCACTTGAGGCTTGAAGGGCGGGCACTGAGTGCCCAGCACCTGGACTGGGGGTTTCTGAACTCAGACTTAGGCCTTAGACCCCAAGTGTGCTGAGACAGTTCATCATCTGTCCCCTTCTCTCCCAGGATCCTGGAGGTGCCTTATGCCTACCAGTGCTGTGCCTATGGCATGTGTGCCAGCTTCTTCAAGGCCTCTGGGCAGTGGGAGGCCAAGGACTTTCACCTTGATGATGAGGAGGCTCCAAAGAAGCCCCTGGGAGTCCTTTCTGGACAAGCAGAGAACCACTGTGAGTCACCAGGGCCCTGGGCTGGGCAGGATGAGGAGCTGTGAAGAGGAAAGTTAGAGGGGACGCTTGGGAGACCCGAGAGGGGATCTGACAGGGGCTGCAGGAGGAAGCCCTGCCGAGGTGGTGGGAGCTACTTGAGGCCTGGGAGGACACTGCCTTTGTCTGCACTGCGTGTCTCCAAGGCTACCCCCAGAGGTGCTGGGGAAAAGAAATGATGGTCAAAGGGCCGTAGTAATGTCTCAATATTTGCCTGGCCTTTGCAATCCACAAAGCGCCTCCCATGTACGATCTCACTTAATACCCCTGCCTTGTGGCTCACGAGGGCATTCTCAGAGAGGACAAGATGTATCAATCTGAGCCAAATAGGGTTGAATTAAATAAATGGAATTAAACCTGCTTCCCCTCACAATATGTCCTAGAACCAAAAGGAACAATGTAGGGATTTTTGTTGTCCAAGTCCATCCTATGTCTCTCACATGCCTTATAAATCTGAAAGTGAGACTTCCATGGCCACCAGGGGCAAGAGGTCCTTGCTGAGGACTGTCACAGCAAAGGTGGTCTTGGGCCAGATCTGTCCGTGTTTCCGGAAGAGTCAGGATAAAAGTCGAAGGTTGGAAGCAAGCCAAGGGGATTCTGAGGGATGTCTACTAGGTGGTACCTTAAATAAACGGCAGCGAGGAGAGCTTCCCTTTCCCCTTCCCCATGTTACAGAACACAAGCAGGATTAGGAGGGAGAGAAAGAGAGCCCCTGCTTTTCTGTTTGTTTTCCATCTCTGACTCACTCTGTACAGTATCTCAATGGAGAAGCTAAACAACAGTAACAAAAATCCAATCTCCACATGTAAGAAAAATCTCTTGACAATGGAGACAGAACTTGGGTCCGAACCTAACTGCAACATTCTCTCTTTTTTTTTTGAGTTGGAGTCTCACTCTGTTGCCCAGACTGGAGTGCGGTGGCATGTTCCCAGCCACCGCAGCCTTGACTTGCTGGGCTCCAGCGATTCTTCTGCCTCAGCCTTCCAAGTAGCTGGAACTACAGGCGCGCACTACCACGCCCAGCTAATTTTGGATTTATTGTAGAGACGAGGTCTCACCAAGTTGCCCAGGCTGGTCTCGAACCTGCGGGCTCAGGCAATCCACTTGCCTCGGCCTCCCAAAGTGCTGGGATTACAGGCTGAACCACTGAGCCCAGCCTACAACATTCTCTTGGTTGTCTTGGACAAGTCATTTAACCTTACTGAGTCTTGACTTCCATTTGTCTATTTATTTATTTAATTTTTAAATTCGGGGTCTCACTCTGTCACCCAGACTGGCATACCGTGGCGCAATCATAGCTCACTATAGCCTCAAACTTCTGGGCTCAAACAATCCTCTCTTCTAAGCTTCCTGAGTAGCTGGGACTACAGGTGCACACCATGATGCCTGGCTAAATTTTTGCTATTTTGTAGAGACAAGGTCTTCCTATGTTGCCTAGGCTGGTATCTTTAAATAAGAAAGATGATGTGTACCTCATTGGTTGTTGCAGAAGATTAGAAGATCTATAATTTATAAAGTATGCTCACTACTACTGCTGCTCCTACTACTGAGAAGTGGTGCCTTGTGGCATACATGTATAGGGAGAGTGTGGTTGTATAGGCCAGGGCACAGTTTGTGGAGGCCAAATGTTGGACAGGCAGGCAATCTGGGGCCTCTGAGAGCCTCCCTCCCCATGTACCAAAGACCTCCTCAGGGAGGGCATGAGGACCCGATGGGGAGGAGCCCAGCAGCCTGTCTGGCTCTGGGCCAGCAGACGGCTGTCCCTGGGGGACATTCCCGGATGTCTGCTGTACACTCCCTCAGGGGGCTGGACGGAGGAATGGAAACTTTGCTTCCCCAAGGTGAAACTTTCCGCCGGGCTTAGGTCTTGGAGAACCACAGGGCGTCGAGATCGTGGGCTGCCTGCCGCCTGTAACGGGAGCTAGGGCAGGGCCCCCTACTTCCTGTGGGAGCTAATGAGCCTCGAGAAGGAAAGCCAGGGGCTGCTGCTCCAGCCAGATTTGATTTCCTCCTCGTTTGAAGAGTGGTTACTTAACACCTTGGCTGTGACTTTCCCGGCCTCAGACAGAGTCCACGGGTTTCACCCCTTGTATTTCATTCATGCATTTTGGTTTCAAAGAATTGCTGCGCTCCATTCTGGACAGCAGAGGCGGGCAGGGGAGTGGAAGGCAGAGAGGAAAGGAAGTGCCAAGACTCTGTGGGCACACCTCGGCCTCCTACCTACCCTTAGAGTGTCCGAGCCAGAGGCAGCTCCACGGTCTTCCTGCCTCCTGGGAAAACTCCCAACCAAAGGTGTTTACCCTTTAAGTGGGGAAGAAGGATCCACACAGGAAACAGATCTTGTGAGCCAAAGATGGGACAAGTGCAAACAGCAGGGTCACCTATCTACTAGCCTGTTTGATGGAGGAAGAGCCCACAGGGTGCTGTTTCTTAACTCTGAATAATGTACAGGCACCTTTCAAAGCCAAGCCATCCTTTCCCCCACTTATGTCCTCAGACACGTTTTCCGTCTGACTTGAGAAACTTGTCTTATTCTTTAAAGGTCTAGGGTGGGCGTGAGCATGCTACTGCACTCCAGCCTGGGTGACAGAGTGAGATTCCAACTCAAAAAAAAAAAGGTCTTCCAACTGCCTAGGTGTGGGGACTCACATTGCAGTACCAGCTACTTAGGAGGCTGAGGTGGAAGGATTGCTTGAGCCCAGGAGGTCAAGATTACAGTGATCTGTGATCATACCATTGTACTCCAGTCTGGGTGACAGAGTGAGAACCTGACTCCAAAAAAATTTTTTTTCAACGATATATTATCATTGCAAAAGAAAACTTTGTCTTTATAAGGTTATAAAATGTTCTGGATTATCATTTCAAAATTCCCATAGAAGTTATGAACCCCTGAGATGTTTGTAACCCCCTGGAGTTTGCAGGCCTGTTTCAGAAGCATTGCAACAGTGAATAAAAAAAAATTGTAGCTCCTATACTTAGAATTGGAAGGAACATTAAAGAGTATCTAGTTCAACCTCTGCTTCAGTGTAGAAGTCCTTTCTCTCACACTGAGGACTTTCTGCTTCCATATGTCCAGTGACAAATTATTCAGCTCATGCATCCTCTAATCCTCTGAAATCATCAGTTCCTTTCCTGGAAACCTGTAATGTTTAAATATCGGGGCTCTTTAGTCAAAGTTGTGTTTGAATTCTGGTTTGTTGCTGTGAGATCTGGGGCAAGCCACTTAACTTCAATGAGCCTCAGTTTCCTTATCTGTTACCTGCCTCTTGCGGCGGCTGTGAAAGTCGATGAAATCATGAAGATGAGGGCTCACTGGGCACAGTACCTGGAGTAGAGTAAGAACTCAAGAAATGTTACCAAGTAAATCTATTAGTTAACAATTATTTTATTGATACATAATAGACATACATATTTTGGGAGTACCTGTGGTCATTTAATACATTTATGTATAAAGATCAAATCAGGTAATTGAACGACCTATCACTTTAAATATTTGTCTTTTTCTCTGATGCTAGAAACATTTTAATTCTTCTCTTCTAGCTAGTAAATCTTTTTTTTTTTTTTTTTTGAGTTGGAGTCTCACTCCATTGCCCAGACTGGAGTGCGGGGGCCCCTCCTGGCCACCGCAACCTTGACCTGGTGGGCTCCGGTGATCCTTCCGCCTCAGCCTTCCGAGTAGCCGGAATTACAGGCACGTGCTACCACGCCCAACTGATTTTTTTAATTTATTGTAGAGATGATGTCTCGCCAAATTGCCCAAGCGGGTCTCGAACCCACGGGCTCAGGCAATCCACTCACCTCGGCCTCCCAAGGCACGGGATTACAGGCTGAGCCACCGAGCCCAGCTTAGCTAGTAAATCTATTAGATTGATGCAGCCCATCGTAGCCTGGCATTTTGTTTCCTCGTTGGTCCCCATAAGCCCTTGAGAGCAGAGCCATCTCTCTCCATTTTTTTTTTTTTTGAGTTGGAGTCTCCCAAAGCGTGGGATTATAGGCTGAGCCATTGAGCCCAGCTTTTTTTTTTTTTTTT
>NW_007259508.1:80665-82879 GCF_000164805.1 Carlito syrichta
AGTCAGAGTCTCACTCTGTCGCCCAGGCTGGAGTGCAGTGCACACTCACAGCCACCGCAGCTTCAACCTACTGGGCTCCGGCGATCCTTCTGCTCAGCCTTCCAAGTAGCTGTAACCACAGGCATGTGCCACCATGCCCGGCTAATTTTTTGATTTATTGTAGAGATGAGGTCTAGCCATGTTGCTCAGGCTGGTCTCGAACCCCTGAGCTCAGGGAATCCTCTCACTTCCACCTCCCAAAGTGCTAGGATTATAGGCCTGAGCCACTGCGCCTGGCACCAGAGCCATCTCTTATTCATCCCTGAATTCCTCTGCCCTTGTCCGGTGCTCGCACTGCACTCAGCACTCCTGGGCCTACTCTGTGCACCTGCTGGAGGTGGGGTGCTCCTTGGTTGGGCAGCTCTCCTTGTGGAAACTTATTCTTGCTCAGGAGAACTAGAACATCTCCATTTGAATTACAATTTGTCTCCTTCTACAATTCATCCATTGATCCTGACCCTACCCTCTGGGACAAAACAGCATGCAGGAGTCTAATTTCTTTATGCCTAACAAACCTTCGGCTCTTTGAGGACAGCCATTATGTCCCCACTTACTCTCCTCCAAGTTAAACACCCCCTGGTTGCTTTGACTGCTCCTCATGCAAATGGCTTGTGCTCCCTTACTATCCCTGGTTCACCTCTGAACACTCCAGCACAATGATGTTCTTCTTAATGTGTAGTGTTCACAAGTGGACATGGAATTATGGTGACAGCTGGAGAACCATGTGATCACTAGCACCCCTTATTAAGGCTGCCTCCACCCCAACTCTAAGCAGCCCCTGTGGACTAAGGCCACCTGGAAAGGGCACAAGAGAACTGAGTATTAGAAAGAGCAGGTCTAGGTGAAACGTTTGCTGTTCAGAGCCAGCAGTGAGACAATTTACATGTGGGTGACAGGGGGCTGACCAGATGTCACCCTCAGGTGTGCAGAGCTGCTGGAATGACCTGTACTGAGCAGAGTGAGTTAGGGACAACTGCTTAAAGGGATGTGGGTTTGGAGGAACGTGGGGCTTGACTGACAGCAAATCACTTGTCTCTCCTCTCAGATGACCTGGACCTGGATGAGCTCCAACTGGAGATGGAAGACTCAAAGCCACACCCTAGTGTCCAGTGCAGCCCCATTCCAGGTGAGATGGATACCTGGGGAATGGGGGGAAGCAGTGAAGAAGGCACCCAACCACCTAGCTGAGATGCTAGCACAGCCTGGCATGTCGACATTCATGCTTCAGACACTTTCTTTGCCTGATGCCCGACCTGCTGCAGGAGGGTCCTCTTTCCATAATCCTAGGGAAGGAGCTGGAGTTCTTTCCCTTGGGTGGCTGCATGAGTAGCGTGGGCGGGGTGTGGGGAAAGTCAAGCAGCCTTCACAAACTGGCCACCTAGCATGTATGCATCCAAGAGAAAACATTCATCTAGGAGAGAAGCAGGAAAGAATGCCTTGACCCCATTGCTCAGGGTAGCATGTGGGACTGCTTCTGAGTCTCCCCTCAGTCTAAGACCCAGAACCCTAGAGCCAGGTGGGACTCTGAAAGGTCACCTTCTCCATCCGTCTCTGCTCCATCCCAGGAAGATTACAGTCTCTCTTTATCAAAACTCCCCAAGGGTGGGAAAAAGTCTATGATATCCCTGGGTAACTCCCTGGGTAACTGTCTAACCCTTACAGCTGAGGAAGCCTCTTTTAGAATCTATCCTAAGTCCATCTTGATGTAAAGAAAGAAAGAAATTTCTCTTTCTCTTTGGTTCAATTCAATCTAAGATGTTTAGAGTGAAGCAGTCCCTTTCCCTGCATATAAAATGCTAACTTCTCACCAAGAAGGCAGCAGCATGCTCCTTAGACCAGGACAGGAACAGTTCAGAACGAACAGAAAGTGATGAACAGTGTGCTTCTTCTATTTCATCCCAGCTTCATGTTCCAATTTTCCATCTTTCTCTGGCACCAACCCCTTGGCTGTCACCCCTTTCCCCCTCTAAAGCTTTGAGTGCTTACCTGACTTTGCCCAAAGCCGCTCTTCAGCACTTAGTGGCAACAGCACGCCCCCTAGTGCCAGCCTGAGGTCAGAGCACTAGCCCAACCTGGAGGAAGCCCGTGATTTTTGTTTGTTTGTTTGTTTGTTTGTTTGTTTTGAGTTGGAGTCTCACTCTGTCACCCAGACTGGAGTGCAGTGGCCGCTTCTGG
>NW_007259508.1:82971-120232 GCF_000164805.1 Carlito syrichta
CCACTCACTTCAGCCTCCCAAAGTGCTGGGATTACAGGCTGAGCCACCGAGCCCGGCTTTTTTTTTTTTTTGACTTGAAAACCCACAGGATTCTTTCACACTGCCACAGAAATCTCACCTCTGAAAATCAGTAATAAATAGGGATGAAGTAAAAGAGGAAGTTCCAAAAGACAAGGTTAAACTTGAACTTGCTTCTAAAATAGCTCATACAAAATGGTCAAATAATTATGGCACATCCATATGATGCAATATTTATCACACAGTCATTGAAAATATGTTTTTAGGAAGGCTGAGGTGGAAGGATCGTCTGAGCCCAGCAGATCGAGGCTGTGGTGGTTGTGAGCATGCCACTGCCCTCCAGTCTGGGTGACAGAGTGAGACTCCAACTCAAAAAAAGAAAAAGAAAAAGAAAATATGTTTTGGAGGAACTTAAGGATATGAGAAAGTCTGCATAATAAAAATTTAACTTAAAGAAAATATGGCCACGTGCAACGGCTCACGCCTATAATCCCAACAGGTTGGGAAGCTGAGGTAGGAGGATTGCTTAAAGTCAGGAGTTTGAGACCAGCCCAGGTAACATAGTGAGACCTCCTCTCTACAAAAAATGAAAAAGTTAACCAGGTGGTGTGAGCCTATAGTCTTAGTTACTTAGACTAAAGAAATAGTGTATCCAAAATTATAGGGAACGGACTCTGGAGAAAAAGTTAGAAAACACTAGGATCTCACCGACCTAGTGAGGAGCCCATTTGGAAAACTCCAGAAGGCATCTGTATTTTGATGTACTATACTTGGCATGCTTTATCTCCCTAATACTGATTGACAGATAAATATTCAATGTGTTCTGCACCCCTTTCACAGAGCAAAGGAAAGCCAGTCTGGTATGGTGCCAACTCATCCACAGTGGAATCCTTAGTGCATCACTGGGCACTGACTGGGAGAAACTGAGCCCTAGGCCAGAGTACTGTCTGAGCAGCCCCTCACACCTCTGTGTCCCTGCCCCAGCAATGTCCCCCAAATCTGATGCCTTCTCTCTTCCTTTATGCCAGCTGTCCCTTCCTTTCTTTCAAATGCTGTTCCTTTACTTAACACTTCCTCAGTGAGTGGTTTGCACTGCATTAATTTGTGCTGTGTGTATGTTTATATGTGTTTTTCTTTTCTTTTTTATTTTTTGAGTTGGAGTCTCACTCTGTCACCCAGACTGGAGTGCAGTGGCCGCTCCTGGCCACCGCAGCCTCGAGCTGCTGGGCTCCGGCGATCCTTTCGCCTCAGCCTTCCAAGTAGCCGGAATTACAGGCATGTGCTACCACGTCTGGCTGTTTTTGTTATTTATTGTAGAGATGAGGTCTCGCTGCTCAGGCAGGTCTCGAACCCGCAGGCTTAGGCAATCCACTCACCTCAGCCTCTCAAAGGCACGGGATTACAGGCTGAGCCACCGAGCCTGGCTGTGTTTTTATTTTCTATGTGTTTTAGGAGGAGAGCTAGTGTTCACCCCACTTGCAGCCCTTTGGAAGAAGAGCTGTGTATGTACCACTGCTCCTCCCTAGAACCCTAACTCTGAGACCAGGTCAGCATTTCTCAGGCTGGGAGTTCTCTGAGGGCAGAAATCAGGTTGGCCTCCCTCACACTAGGAGTTCTCTGAGAGCAGAGGCTATGTTCATCTCCTCTTGACTGAAAGTTCTCTGAGTGCAGAGGCTGACCTTGTCCCCAAGACCTGGTCCCAGCAGCCTCTGCCCAGGGGTAATGTCTGATCTTCTCTCCTACAGGCCCCTTCAAGCCCTGTGAGCACCTCTTTGAAAGCTGGGGCATCCGCCTGGCCGTGTGGGCCATCGTATTGCTCTCCGTGCTCTGCAATGGGCTGGTGCTGATGACCATGTTTGCTGGTGGGCCTGTCCCCCTACCCCCGGTCAAGTTTGTGGTAGGTGCAATTGCAGGCGCCAACACCGTGACTGGCATTTCCTGTGGCCTTCTAGCCTCAGTTGACGCCTTGACTTTTGGCCAGTTCGCGGAGTATGGAGCCCGCTGGGAGATGGGGCTGGGCTGCCGGGCTACCGGCTTCCTGGCAGTACTTGGGTCGGAGGCCTCCGTGCTGCTGCTCACTCTGGCTGCAGTGCAGTGCAGTGTCTCTGTCTCCTGTGTCCGGGCCTACGGGAAGGCCCCCTCCCAGGGCAGCGTTCGAGCAGGGGCCCTGGGCTGCCTGGTGCTGGCAGGGCTGGCCGCGGCCCTGCCCCTCACCTCAGTGGGAGAATATGGGGCCTCCCCGCTCTGCCTGCCCTATGCCCCACCTGAGGGCCAACCGGCAGCCCTGGGCTTTGCTGTGGCCCTGGTGATGATGAACTCCTTCTGCTTCCTGGTAGTGGCCGGTGCCTACATCAAACTCTACTGTGACCTGCCACGGGGTGACTTTGAGGCTGTGTGGGACTGCGCCATGGTGAGGCACGTGGCCTGGCTCATCTTCGCAGATGGGCTCCTCTACTGTCCCGTGGCCTTCCTCAGCTTCGCCTTCATGCTTGGCCTCTTCCCCGTCACGCCCGAGGCCGTCAAGTCTGTCCTGCTCGTGGTGCTGCCCCTGCCGGCCTGCCTGAACCCACTGCTCTACCTGCTCTTCAACCCTCACTTCCGGGATGACCTCCGGCGGCTCTGGCCCCGCACCAGGGCCCCAGGGCCCCTAGCCTATGCTGCTGCCAGTGAGCTGGAGAAGAGCTCCTGCGATTCCACCCAGGCCCTGGTGGCCTTCTCTGATGTGGATCTCATTCTGGAAGCTTCTGAGGCTGGGCGGCCTCCTGGGCTGGAGACCTATGGCTTCCCCTCAGTGACCCTCATCTCCTGTCAGCAGCCAGGGCCGCCCAGGCGGGAGGGCAGCCATTTTGCAGAGCCAGAGGGGACCCACTTTGGGAACCGACCACCCTCCATGGATGGAGAACTGCTGCTGAGGGCAGAGGGAGCGCCGCCAGCAGGTGGAGACTCATCAGTGGGCGGGGGGTTACGGCCCTCTGGCTTAGCCTTTGCCTCCCATGTATAAATGTCCCTCCCTGTTCTTCTCTTCCCATCTCTTCCCTCCCCCTCTCCTCCCTCTTCTGTGAATGATGGCTGCTTATAAAATAAATACAACCAAAACTTAGCAGTGTGATCCATAGCAGGATGGCCCAGGCCCTCGCTCCATTGGTCTCCTCTCTCCTGTGACCCTTGCCACTGAGTGTTCTTGTCCTGGTTTCCCCTCGGCCTTCCTCAGCCTCACCTTCGTGCTGGGCCTCCTCCCTGTCATGTCTGAAGCTGTGAACCAGAGACCTGGAAATGTGTCAGCTTAAGGGAAATGAAGGAAGCATGACCGTGAGAGGATTGAGGGGACTGAGCAGGCCCAGGATCAGGGCACAGTGGACAGGGAGACTTCACAGAGAAAGTTCTGGAAGGGGACCTCCCCTGTGACTCACGGATAGGATACAGAATGTATTCTGTGTCCCATTTATCTTGACATATGTCATGCATAAAGACTGCCTATTAAGCTCTGGAAGAGATTACACAGGATGTCTCTTTTTTAGAGGTTCACAGCGCAAGTTAGTGTAGTATAAAGCCCCCGAGGATTCCTGCAGTAGTAAAATCTATTGACTTTGTTCAGCCCAGTTCCCCAAATTATTTGACAACAGGTTTTTGTTTGCTTGTTCGGCTCTCATAGAATAGGTATCAACAGCACAGAATTTAGCACTGTTCTCTCCCAGGGAGCTCGTCTCTGTACCACTTAGTGCTACCGAGGGATGTGACAAAATACCACCACTTCTTGAAAGCCCTGATCCTAGGAGTTTGAGCTGGAGTGAAGTGCCAGAGGCAACTGATGATTCCATTAACCAGGAGAGATACTCAACACTCTACCTCCCACCCCTCCAATCCTACTCCGGGAAGGATGGAGAGGAGCCTGCCTTTGTGTTTCCAGCCTCAGACTCCTGAGTTGAGGTGGGAAGAAAGGGTTCCTTGTATGTGCTTCCACCCCCTACCCCAAGCCCAAGCACCAGTGAAATTTTTGCCCACAGCAAGAGGCCATGTTGCTAGGTCCCGGGAGGCTACACACAGGGAAGTTTGTGGCTGTTTGGGTTTCCACTGGCTCTGAGTTGCCTCCCTATGGTTCTCCATCAATTGTCCCTACCACCTCCTGCCATAAGTCGGATCCTCCCTTCTGGTCTCACTTCCTGCCCATTCTATGGGACAGGGAACCCTTAGCCAACAAAGAGGAGGGAAGCATTGTAGGTATCCGGGATTCCTGGGTGCCTCAAATACCTCAAATAGACCACTGACTCCTCTGCCTCTCCTCTCATGACCTTTCTATTGTATGGTTTACTAAGTGTCTCTGAGCGTTTCCAGAGTGCCTCACCCCACCTCCCTACTTCTTCCCCACTCCCCTTTCCCCTCACCCTGCCCCCAAAACACACACACATTCAACCTTAGGGAGAAGAGGTGAGAGCTGGGGCATCCTTGCAGACATAAAAGGTGATTCTTGCAGTCAAAAAAAGAGAATCCAAAACTCTGATTTTCTGGGTGAGATTTGTCCCAGGACATCCTAACATCAGTCATATCAGAAGAACAGGAGTCCAGAATCCTGAGACTCAATGGAACACATTCTCCCTCTTGAATCCTAGTATGGTCCTCAGCCAGGCCCTGTCCGCAGGGGCTCTACTATTAGGACAGCCCTGAGAAAATCCTTCTCCTAGTTTCAAAGTTCAAGTTTCTGCAGCTTAGCTTCTCTGCTATCTCCCTTTTGCCTCCAAGGCCTAGTGGGAATTCTGATATAGGTCAACAAGGCTGCCTAGGCTGGTATAGAGGAATGAGGTAGAGACGGTGCATGGAACTTGACACATTTCTAAATCTTGTCTGACTAGCTGGGTTGCCTGGGCTCTTACAGGCTCTAAAGCTGAATGTGCTGACTTTGTAATCCCAGAAGAACCATAAGGTCCTAGCATGAAGTTAACCTCAGAGTAGACATTTACTAAATGATGGTAGATTTATTTATCAATTGTTTATTTGAGAACACCTGGCCTCCCAATTTTCCCTGGCTGACCAAGAACCCTCGATGGAAGGAGTTTGTTCTACTTTGGTGACTCTTTTTTTGTTATTTTGAGTGGGGTTCTCACTCTGAAGCCCTGCTTGGAGTGCAGTGGCACACCCATGGCTTACTGCAGCCTTGACCTCCTGGGCTCAGGTCATCCTTCTGCCTCAGCTTCCTGAATAGTGGGACAACAGGAGCACACCACCACACCTGACTAATTTTTTTTTTTTTTTTTTTTTGAGTAGGAATCTCACTCTGTCACCCAGGCTAGAATGCAGAGGCATGCTGACGGTCACCATGCCCTTGACCTGCTGGGCTCAGGTAAATCCTTCCACCTCGGTCTTCCAAGTAGCTGGGACTACAGGTGTGTGCCACCAAGCCCAGCTAATTTTTTGATTTATTGTAGAGATGAGGTCCAGGCGGGTCTCGAACCTATGGACTCAGGCAATCCTCTCACCTTGGCCTCCCAAAGTGTGGGACTATAGGCATGAGCCACTGTGCCCGACCAATTCTTTTGACGTTTTGTAGAGATGAGGTCTCATTATGTTGCCCAGGCTGGTCTTGAACTCCAGGGCTTAAGTAATCCTCCTGCCTGGGCCACCCAAAGTTCTGGGATTACAGTCATGAGCCACTGTGTCCAGCCGAGAATTGGTGACTTTTTCAGGGAAAAGAGTTCTCTGAGATGCTCCAGGGATGACAAAACTTGTATGATTTTTAGGAGTCTTGACTTTTAAAAAGTCACTCCAGGCTCCTTCTTACTCCCCACTTGGAGTCAGGAGTTGGCATTGAGATGAAGCACAGTGGCCTTGTGTTAGAGGTTTAGGAGTTATAGGAACCTGCAGGTGGCCTCTTCTATGAAAAGGCAGCTAGTGATTTCTGGCTGCAAGCTCTAGAGTGGCACCACTGTCACCTTATAGTCTGCTTCTAAAGATCTGGGAATCTGCTGGTTAGAGGAGCATTGCTAGACTTTCTGGTACAGGGGAGGGAGGGGAGGTGTTTGCCATAAATGATGTCCATTACTCAAAAAGTCTAGTAGATGTTGTACACTTACCCAAAAGAAGGATGTGCAATAAAGTTTCTTTGAGGTTTTTTTTTTTTACCGAATTTCTAGCAGGTCCGTATTCACTCCTTTGGTTGTCTCCATTTTGAGCAGGAGGTTAGGTTATGAAGATTGTATATATCTTTGATCACAAAATAAAAAACCAATTATTCAATCCGTGCAAATGCATTTTGTTTGGTTGACACAAATCTTCTGAAATAGTGTCCACGGGGAAGAATCTGTCCAAGGGAGCTGTGGTGATGGAAACGTTGAGAACTGCTGACCTGGTATGCACTGCCCTGGGCTCTGCATGCTGTGCCTTGGCCACCAGCACCAACCACAATCTGCTCTCAGAGCAATTTGTAGAGAGTAACTTCTCATGATGCAGCTGGTTTTTATAAGCACCTTGTTACACACAAAGAGGGAAATCCAGAAACTTCGGAGCTGAGATTAGAAGACTATGGATTGACAGACCCTGTTGCTGGGCCTTCTTCTCCCCTCCTCTGGCCTCCAACCCCTTCTAGTTTCCCTTTCCCAGGAGAACATAAGTTTGAAAGAGTAAGGGAGCAGAAGAAGGAAGAGCTGACAATGAGTAGACCTGAGTGAGTGAGGATGATAGGGGGTTACTAGGACCCTCGATCCTTTCTGGAACCATCTCCTCTAACTACCTCTGCTCTGGTTTAGCAAGTTCTCTCACCTATCACCTTCCATCCACCACCCCTAATCACTTCTGGGGTTCAGTCCCATAACCTCTCCAGCTGTGTGAAGTATATAAGCTGTTAAGATGTAAATATTTGGATTCTTCTGTATAATAAAGCACCAGTGAAGTACCATGTGCATCTCTCAGCTTTCTGCTATCTCTGGTGGAGCCATGAAAGTGACCAGAGTGCTGAGGCTCTTCCTTAACCTGTTTTCTGAGTTCTGGAACACCCAGGGCTCAGCTGAAAAGGTTCCAGATAGAAGTTTGTAGGCATCAGAATCCGTTTCACTCACCCAAACTTATGTGCCCTTGGTGTGGTTGGCGCTGGTTAAACATAGAATAGTCTAAAGAAAGCACTGAGCAGGTTGGGCTTTCTACTACTCAGACCCCGAACACCTTCTCAGACCCAAGCTTACTACTGGGATTTCCTGATACTGTGAGCCCCAAAGAATCAGCTTGTTTTCCTCTCCTTGGGTAAACTTTCTCACCCACTCTCTGCCTTGAGAATTTCCTCCCAAGCCTCACTTTAGAATGGGACGATGCCCCCCAAGACAACCAGGGAGCCCCTTCTAAAGGTAAGGCAAAGAGATTGAGTTTAACAAAAACCTTCAATCATGGGAACAAGATACTGGACCCAGAATGACATCAGGGCCTCACTGGCCTGGTATCCAACTGCCTTCTGAGAGGACAATTGGTGCCTGCCTGAGCATCTGCCCTCTACTCTTCTAGAAAACAGAGCATTCCATCCTTCCTTCTAGTCCAACTGCAGGGAAGGCCATTTCCTCAGCTGTTCTTCTTAGATAGTTTAAGAGAAAGAAACCCAGTGGTTGACTGGAATAAGTGAGTGTTTCTTGAGAGGATACATGTGGAGCAACAAGGAAGGCAGAATCTCAGTAAATCCCAGGCCAGAAAGAGGAGTGGGGCTGGGCATCATGGTATCTGAAACCAGGGGTCATTCTGGATTTGAGGCAGCCCTCAGAGTTCTGGCCAGGAGGGATCTGTGGCTGGTCACTCTGGTGCCCTCATTAGCAGGCTCACTCACTCTGTCACCCAGGCTGGAGTGCAGTGAAATGATCACAGCTCACTGCAGCCCTGACCTCCTGGGCTCAGACAATCCTTCCTTGTCAGCCTCCTGAGTAGCCCGGACTACAGGTATGTGCCACCACGCCTGGCTTATTTTTTTAATTTATTTGGAGAGACAATGTCTGACTATATTGCCTAGGCTGGTCTCAAACTCCAGGCTTCAAGTGACCCTCCCACCTCAGCTCTTATCTACCTGTTTCTCAACCACCCCTTTTTGTTTAAAAATCTTTTTATAAATTTAACTTTTGAGTAAGTAATACATTCATATGGCTCGAATAACATATTTTAGTAGTCTCCCACCCATCCCTGTCCCCATTTGCTCATTTCCCAAACCTTACTAGTTACACTGTTATTAGTTTGTTTGTTTATTTATTTATTTATTTATTTTGAGTTGGAGTCTCAGTCTGTTGCCCAGGCTGGAGTGCAATAGCAAGCTCACGGCCACGGCAGCCTCAAGTTGCAGGGTTCAGGCAATCCTTCCACCTCAGCCTTCCAAGTAGCTGGAACTACAGGCGCCCACCACCAGGCCCGGCTAATTTTTTGATTATTGTATAGACAAGGTCTCACCAAGTTGCCCAAGCTGGTCTCAAACCCCTGGCTCAAGCAATCCTCTTGTCTTGGCCTCCCAAAGTGCTGGGATTACAGGTATGAGTGACCTGTACCTGATCACCACTGTTATTATTCTTATACATCCTTCCAGAAATTTTTTATGTATATACAAACAAGATACACATATACATATATGTATATATATATGCATGTGTGTTCCAACAATTAAGTTCACGAACTCATCCTAGAAAAAGTGCTACCTACCTCACTGCTGGATATCACTATGGTTGCCTTTGAAGTACTCCTCTTAGGAAGCTATGCACCAGACACCAGTGCCTAGTCCACCCGTCAAAGCAATTTTGGAACTCTTTTTCTGGAATGGCCATCAGAGCCATCGTCGTATTATACTCGGTGTGCTGAATGTCATTAAATGTCTTCCTTTCAATACTTTCTTTATCTTTGGGTAAAGAAAAAAAAATCATTGAGGGCCAGATCAGTTGAGTAGGGAGGGTGTTTCAATACTGTTATTTGTACAGTGCTGTCAACATAAGTGCATAGTGGTGAGTTCAAAACTTAATTGTCAGACCCCAACAAATAATGGTGACAGCTCTCTCTGATGGCCATTCCAGAAAAAGAGTTCCAAAATCGCTTCCTAAGGGGAGTACTTTGAAGGTGACCATGGAAATATTTATCAATGAACTATGCAGCACTTTTTCTAAGATGGTTTGGGAAACTAATTGTTGGACCTTGTGTATAAGCTTTTTTTTTTTTTTTTTTACCAAAGGTAGCAGATCACAATTCTGCTTCTGCTTTTTTCACCTACTAATATAGCTCAAAGTTTTTTCATATTAGTAAAGAAAGTATTCTCCTTTTTTTTACAGCAGCTTATATCCCATTATGTAGATGTATCATATTTTATCTTACCATTCTTCTTCTGATGGACATTGTGCTATTTACTCTTTTGCTCTTACAAACAACATGGTAACAAGTGACTTTGTATGTATGTAATTTAGCACATGTGTAAGTATATCTATAAGATAAATACCCGGAAGTGAAATTACTGGGTCAAAAGAATAATTCTGCCAGGTGTGGTGGCTCATGCTTGTAATCCCAGCACTTTGGGAGGTGGAGGCCAGAGGATTGCCTGAGCCCAGGGGTTCAAGCCTGAGCAATTTGGCGAGACCTAGTTTTTACAATTAAAAAAAAAATTAGTCAGGCATGGTGACACACACCTGTAGTTCCTGCTACTCGGGAGACTGATGCAGAAAAATCGCCTGAGCCCAGGAGGTCAAGGCTGCAGTAGCCATGAGCATGCCACTGCACTCCAGCCTGGGTGACAGTGAGACACTGACTCAAAAAAAAAAAAAATTCTAAATGATGACAGCTTTACCTCACTGCTTCTTTTGACTCATAGTTTATGTTTCTATTATACAGTAGTTAGTCTATTCATAACTTCTGTTACGTGCGTCTCTCTATATCCCTGTCCTTCCTCAAAACCTCTATATGCATCCTTTCAGTTTCAGTTCCTGGGATCACTGCCTTGGTTTGATTTTTGTTTTGTTTTGTTTTCTTGAGTCAGGGTCTCACTCTGTCCTCCAGACTGGAGTGCAGTGTCAAGATCACACTCACCGCTGCCTTGACTTCCTGGGCCCAGGTAGTCCTCCTTCCTTAGCCTTCCGAGTAGCTGGGACTCCAAGTGCATGCCACCATACCCAGCTAATTTTTGTTTTGTTTTGTTTTTAGAGACAAGGTCATACTATGTTGCCCACGCTGGTCTCAAACTCCTGGACCAAAGGAATCCTACCACCTCAGTCTCCCAAAGTGTTGGGATTACAAGCGTGAGCCACCATTTCTGGCTTTTTTTTCTTTTTAAAATTCTCAGAGCAATGTTCTGTAAGATTGAGAGATAATCAGACTAGCCAAACTTCTCTTCTATCCTAGGCCAAATCATGGGTCAGTGACTAACAGGTTGACCACTCTTAGGCCAGGCACCTGTTCTGGTTCACTAAATTGTAACGTGTGAATAGGGATGTTTATGTGGAGTCGTATTGGACAAAATATGACCTCTCAGGGCTTTCCCCTGAGGGGAAGAGCTGTGGGCAGAGTGGCTTTTCTCAGAAGGGACAGTAGACACAGTGTGAAAGTTTCCTGAGAGCACAGATCATGCTGATCTTATTCTCTACTGTAACTGCAATCCTTATCATAGGGTGCAGTGCAAACAAGGTACCCAGTTAATTTCTGCTGGAAAAAAAAAAGAATTAAGAAATTAACATATCTAGGTGGCACACACCTGTAATCTCGGCCCTTTGGGAGACATTGGATAACCTGTCCTCCCTGACATACGAGTTGGACAGAGCTAGATGCTCTTTGGGAGCAATGGAGGCGGCAGGGGCGACTTGCCAGGAAGCAAGGAGAAAGCAGAATGTGTTTCTGGGCATTGCATGTCTGTATCCATTTCCCCAGGCTCTCCCGGGGTCCCCTGGCAGCCCGGTGCAGTCCGGGACTGCAAGATGTCCTGTAGCCATCCATCCTGGGGAGCAGGCTCTGAAACCACAGCCCCACATCCCCTTCTTGTCCTTCCCTCCCTCAGGCTGCCCCAACCTAAACAAGACAACCTGGACAGGGGGGCCACACGCTGATGGAAAAATACACACTTGGCTGGAAAAGGAGCTTTATTTGTATGTGTTGAATTCCCGTAGCAGCCGAAGGATAAATAGCTAGTTCCAGCCTCAGCTCAGAGTCTGCCCACAAGGTGGGTGGTAAAATCTGTTCTTATTTAGATAGCTTTTGGGGAGAGGAGGAGAGGGGGGTTGGGGGTAGCAGGAGAGAATTTGGAATCTGTAATGTTTGTATGATCAGTCATGGATGTCATCTCTCTTTAATTAGGGGTTTTGAGTTGAGAAACCTTGCTCAGCTTGCTTATCCTAGGAACAGAGCAGATAGGCAAGTAGGCAGTGGGCAGAACAGCTCCTTACGGTCCATCCATGGTTGGATTGCCGTCTAAGCACTCGATAAACAACAGCACGTGGCCGGGAGCAGTGGCTCACGCCTATAATCCCAGCACTTGGGGAGGCCCAAATGAGAGGATTGCCTGAGCCCGCAGCTTCAAGATCAGCCAGGGCAACTTGGCCAGACCTCATCTCTACAATGAATCAAAATATTAGCCAGGCATGGGGGCACATGCCTGTAGTTCCAGCTACGTGGAAGGCCGAGGCGGAAGGATTGCCAGAGCCCAGCAGGTCGAGGCTATAGTGGCTGTGAGCACGCCACTGCACTCCAGCCAGGGCAACAGAGTGAGACTCTGACTCAAAAAAAAAAAACAACAGCTGGGCTCGGTGGCTCAACCTGTAATCCCACACCTTTGGGAGACTGAGGTGAGTGGATTGTCTAAGCCTGCGGGTTCAAGACCCGCCTGGGCCACTTGGCGAGACCTCATCTCTGTAATAGATCAAAATGAGCCGGGCGTGGTAGCGCGCGCCTGTAGTTCCAGCTACTTGGAAGGCTGAGGCGGAAGGATCCCCGGAGCCCAGCAGGTCGAGGCTGCGGTGGCCGGGAGCGGCCACTGCACTCCAGTCTGGGCGACCGAGTGAGACTGCAACTCAAAAAAACAAAAAACAAAAAACAACCCCCCCCAAAAAAATATCAGCACTGTGTCAGACCCTATACTGGGTACTTTACATATGTCATCTCATTCATGAGTTACGCACCATCATTATCCCATTTTACAGAAGTGAAAACTAAAAAATAGAAAGCTTGCATACCCAGACACGGTGGCTTAAGCCTGCAATCCAGCACTTTGGAAGGCCGAGTTGAGAGGATTGCTTGAGCCCAGGAGTTCAAGACCAGCTTAGGGCAACATAGTGAGACACTGTCTCTATCAAAACAGAAACAACTAGTTAAAAAAAGAAGAAAAGAAAGCTTGAGTAGAGCAGTAAGGTCACACAATTGGTAACACTGCCAGGGGTGGAATCAGGTCTTTCTGACCCAAGTCCCTGCTTTTAGCCCTTTTCTATCCTTCACTGGGCTGGGAGTAGGGACCTGTGCTTTTCTAATCCTCAGGCACATCACTTCTGTTCTCTAGCCCAAGTCCTTTGTACTTGCTAAGGCAGAGAGATGGATAGATGACTTCTAATAACTTTTGCCTCTGGTATTTCTTGTGATTAGAGAGAAAAGTCCCATAATTATAGTTATTATATCCCTAGCACCTGGAGTCAGACAATATGCACATAAACAAGTGAACACATTTTCAGACAGGTACAAGTGCTATAAAGAAAATTAATAAGGATAATGGGCTAGAGAATATCTGAGGCTCCAGGGCTCCTTTAGATGGGATAGACAAGGATTTTTGGAGGCAGTTACATTTGAGCTAAGACTATCATGGGAAATGTAGGAGGCAGAAGATATAGATTATGGGAAAGCTCTGAAGTAGGAACGAGCTAGGAGTGTTCAATAGATTGGAAATAGGCCAGTGAAGCTGGAGTGTGGTATATAAGGGGTTGAGGGCATGCAATAAGGCTGGGCAGATAGAGCAAGCAGGGGCCAGATCGTGCAGGGTCTCATGGGTCAGGGAAGGAGACTTGGTTTTTGTTTTAATTGCAAAAGAAAGCCACTTGGAAGGTTTAAGGAGGGAAACCAGATCTGACTTACATTGTCCAAAGATTATTCTTGCTGCTGTGAGAAGCACAGACTATCAAGGGTCAAGGAACAAGATAGAAGGCTGTGGCTATAGTGCAGGTGAGACATGATGGCAGCTCAGACTAGATTGTTAGAGGTGGAGATAGGGAGAAGCTGGTAGAGCTGACCAGACTTGGTGATAGATGTGTAGGTGTTTTGTCCTACAGGAAGTACTCTTTTCCTACAATTCCCTAAGTCCACCTCTCTACTTCATAGCTAGGTTTAACTTAGGCCAATCAGTATATGGCATTTCCCTGGCCATATACAATGGCTGCTTGTACAGGGTGGCCCAATCACAGGGACTTTTGTTCCCTGTGGCATGCTGAATGTGAATAAGAATGTACATAACCCTGACTGCTAATGGTAGTCCCCCTAGGAGAAGAAACTTGAGGCACAAACAGCCTGAAAGCAGATACTATGGATGGAAGATTGGAAGAGATCAAGATTTTGATACTGTTGAGCCTCTGAAACCCAGAAATTCATTTTATCTCAGGCTTGACTCCTACATTCATGCATACTTAAGTCAGGTTTGGGGCTCCTAGATATCATTAGTGTATCAATTAGGATGCTTTCCATTGTGAGTGAAATCCAACTCAGACCGGACAAAAAAGGACTAATAACAGATTATGAGAAGTGGGTTCAAGAATTTTGAAGAAGTTAGAAATTTATATTTTTTAGTTTCTGCTATCACCAGTCATTAATGAATTATATAAATTAATACTTCTTATCGGCCAGGCTCAGTGGCTCAGCCTGTAATCCCAGCACTTTGGGAGGCCGAGGTTAGTGGACTGCCTGAGCATGCGGGTTCGAGATCAGTTTGGGCAACTTGGCAAGACCTTGTCTCTACAACAAATCAAAAATTAGCCGGGCATGGTAGCACATGCCTGTAGTTCTGGCTACTTGGAAAGCTGAGATGGAAGGAACGCTGGAGCCCAGCAGGTCGACACTGGGGTGCCATGAGTGTGCCACTGCATTCCAGCCTGGATGATAGAGTGAGACTCCAACTCAAAAAAAGATGCAATATCTACATTCCTCAAAACATCTTTCACTTGGCATTGGCAACCTCTTTTCACTTCAACTGATTTCTGGTTAAATGTGTTACTTCTGTCACTTAATAGAATTGTAAAGTCAAGTGAATTATAAAATTACAAGTAGGAACTCAAATTTGGCATCTAATTGTTTAGAGTAGTACTTGACATGAAATGATGCTAGGAAGAGGAAGGGATTATAACCTACTTAGATCATCCAGAGTATTTGGTTAATCTCATATCTGAGTTTTTCATCATTACATTCTCAAACACTAGCATAATACTTGGTACATAGTAGGTGTTCAATACATTTGTGCTGAACAAATTAATTACTGTGGTAATTCTGACCAGCTATATAAATCACAAAAAGTGAAAGCTGCAAAAAATAAATTAATTAACAAATGGCCTATTACCTTCTTTCCACATTGTTGTAAGACTTCTAAAAATCCCTGAAAGCCTAGAGACAATTTAATTCTTTCTACCAGCTATTTTATATCTATGTCAAACATTCAGTGTCCTTAGTGACGGTGGTAAATTGGCAAAATAAAGGACAACAATTCCAAATATTTTAACATCCTGATTATATTATAGCTCTCTGACCAGTTAACTCCCAGACACACATTCAGAATAAACACATACTCAGCATTAAATGATTATTTATTTTTCAGGTTTAAAGGATTTCAAAATATGTATGTATAAGATAAATAAAACAAACTACACTCAGAATCACTGTAGAGCAGAATACATAAATATACAGGGTCTTTTATAGGACAAAAATTATAATATTATCAAATAACAAAGAATAACATTCAAGAAAGGTAGGCAAATTAGACCATCTTGACAAAGAATGGTCCAGGACATTCTTGTTTAAAGTAATACTTGTCATGAAATGATACTAGCGAGTTTCATTCTGATTATATAGTTAGCATACAAGTTCCTGTCCTAAGATGGACCAGGACAAATCCCCTAAACACCAGGACAAAATTTCTTTTCTATGCCTCCTTGCTGTCCGGCTTTCCTTTTCTGTGTTGAGCTGTGTATTTCAGAGACAGCAGCCTCTGGTAGATTATCAAGCATCTCTTCCTCATCAGCCTAGAAAGGGGTAGATAGAGTGAAATACTTCAAGGTTCACACAAATGCCAGGATTGAGAACAATTAAGCTCTGTAATATTATTTACAGGTACTTTCTTGCTGCAAGATTTATATGTTACATTGTACATGATATTTCCTCCAAAAGCATATTCCTCAATTTTTTGTATTTTTAATATTTTATTTCTTTTTACAAGTAACACAATTGCTACTTAACTGAACCTTAAGGATGTTATAATTTAGCAAGAACCAGGATGTGCTAATTACATTTCCTGCAATTTGTATTTTGTTAAATGAGGAAATTCTGTCAACTTAAATGGGAGGAAGTTTTTCCTTCTCCCTTTTTCTATGAATGATCCCATAAGAAATATAAGTTCTCCCTTCCTATTTCTGTGACTAGTCCCTGCAAATATAGTCTCTTCTCAGTGTGAAAAAGACAATTTAGAAAAAAGAATCCGAGTCACCATCTCTTCCTTTCTGTTACCCTAAAGAAAATTTTAAAAATTAACCAGATGCTGCCTGCCCTCTAGTGTTGCCAATAGATGACTACTGTTGGTTGAGCTACTAGAATATTTTGCTGAATAATTATTTAGAAGGTTACAATAGAAGAAAAAGATCAACTAGTCATTCTAGAGTACAGTACAAGGTTGGCAGATCTAATAAATGTTATTTATACATATATATGGAAACATACACACTTAATGAACTGACAATAGTAGCAAACATCATACCCTCTGTCTTGCGTGTTTCTCTGTCCACTGCCTGGCATTTTTGAGGAAGACTGGCTTATTATATTTAAATTCTGAGGACTGAGATGAAATAAGAGAGTTAATGGAGAAAAAAATGATTTACAGGAATAAGCTACAGCTGCTGTAGCTATCTCCACACATGAAGGCTTAGAGGTATAGAGAAAACAGAAATGGGGATACTTACTATGTCAGCCATGAGTGGGTCATCAGGGTTGGGTTCTGACATGAGCAGCTGAATAGAGGTCAATACAGTTGCAATGTTGAGGGATGGTCTCCAGGCACCCTATATACAAACAAACAGTTGTTTTTATATTAGAATATGATTCTCTAATTCAAGTTTTATAGATGAAGAAAACAGAATGCTATAGAGTCAATCTTTTACCCACAACTCACTTTTGGTGGCAATTTGAGAACATCTAAACAAATCCTTCCAGCTGAATCAATGTTAGGATGATAAATTGGAGTGAGAAATCGAATCTGAGGAGGTTCAAATGGGTACCTACAAAAGCACAGGACAACAGAGAATTTTAATTATAATATTGCTTTTTAAACATATTTAAAATAGTTTACTGTTGGGAAGCTGAGATGGGCAGATTGCTTGAGTCCAGGAGTTCGGGACCCAGCCTGGGCAACATAGCAAAGCCTCCTATCTACAAAAAATAAACACAAACAAAAAAAACAAAACCAAAATTAGCTGGAAATAGTGGCACATGCTTGTAGTCCCAACTACTCAGGATGCCGAGGTAGAAGGATCACCTGAGCCCTGGAGGCTAAGGCCGCTGTGAGTCATGATCGTCATGATCATGCTACTGCACTCCAGCCTGGGTGACAGAATGAGACCCTGACTCAAAAAAAAAAAAAAAAAAAAAGTTTTCTAGTCACTAATATACATATAAAAATAATGTTGGTGTTGTAGAAATATCAGGAAGACAAACTTTCTCCCTAAATTTGTACTATGAAAATTTACAAACAGAAAAGTTGAAATAAATAGAAAACACTTCTATATTCACCACCTGGATTCAAATCACTCTACCATCTAGATACTTTAGCATCTATCTTTTTAGAATAAGGATATTCTCCTATATAACTGCAATTCTATTATACCTAAGAATTCCCTAATGTTTATTGTTCAGATTTCATTGTTCCCCACAGGTTTTTTCTTTTAAATAGTTTGGATTTTCAAAGCAGGACCCAATTAAGATTTATACATTACATTTGATTATGTCTCTCTAGTGAGACATAAACCTTGGCAAGTTCCCAGTCTATTTTCAGAAATGATGTACCACATGATTACTAAGCTATTCTCAAGACTTTAACAACTTTGGCCAGGGTCCAACCTGGTGATTAAATATCTACATTTCAACAGTTAGATATTCATTTCTTATTCTGTAAAACTACAACAACTGGCTGGGCTCAGTGGCTCAGCCTGTAATCCCAGCACTTTGGGAGGCTGAGGTCAGTGGATTGCCTGAGCCCACAGGTTCGAGACCAGCCTGGACAACTTGGTGAGACCTTGTCTCTACAATTAAGAAAAAAATTAGCCAGGCGTGATAGCACATGCCTGTGGTTTCAGCTACTTGGAAGCCTGAGACGGAAGGATCGCCGGACCCCCAACAGATTGACACTGGGGTGGCAGTGAGTGTGCTACTGCACTCCAGTCTGGGCGACAGAGTGAGACTCCAACTAAAAAAAAACAACAAAAAAAACCCCAAAACTACAACTTACCTGATGAAAGTCTTAAAGAAGACTTGAATTAAAAGGGGTCTTAATATTGAGAAAGTAGAATAGTGATTGCAGAAGGCCGAGAGCAGGGAAAAATGAGGAGTTATTATTTAATGGGCTTGAAGTATCAGTTGGGGAAGGTGAAAAGTTCTGGAAATACATGGTGGCGATGAATGCATTTTAATGCCATTGACCTGTACATTAAAAAATGGCTAAAGGCTGGGCATGGTGGCTCACACCTATAATCCCAGCACTTTGGGAGTCTGAGAGTTCAAGACCAGCCTGGGCAACTTGGCAAGCCCTCATCTCTACCATAAATCAAAAAATTAGCTGGGCGTGGTGGCACACGCCTGTAGTTCCAGCTACTTGGAAGGCTGAGGCAGATCTCCTGAGCCCAGTAGGTTGAGGCTGTGGTGGCCGGGAGCGTGCCACTGCACTCTAGCCTGGGAGACAGAGTGAGACTCCAACTCAAAAAAAAAAAAAAGGCTAAAAAGGTACATTTTGGGATAGGCATGGTGGCTCCCATCTATAATACTAGCACTTAGGGAGGTTAAGGCAAGAAGACTGCTTGAGCACGGATTTCAAGACCAGCCTAGGCAACACAGTGAGACCTTGTCTCTACAAAAAAAAAAAAAAATTTAAAAAGGCAAATTTGATATATTTTACCACAATTTGAAAAATGGGGAGGGCCTTTAATTGATCTAGCCCATTATTTTAGAGAAGAAAACAACTCCAGAGAGATAAAAACAACTTTCCCAATGTCACACAAGTCATGGTGAGACTAGGATTAAAACCCATGTCCTTTGACCCCTACATTTAATGTTCCCTATCTACTACATTGCTCTGTCTTCCAATAACAGCACTTTATTCTGTAGGTTGAGAATCTGATTCAAACTCACCTCTCAGGAATGATAACTTCCAGCTTGAAAACACCTTTCTCATAAGGTGTGTTGGTTCCACCTAAGATTTCTTAAAAGAGATTTGTTAAAAGGGAATCAGATGATTTGAATTACCACTCGATATGGACCTAATGAAGTCTACGGTCCTAATAGAGAAACTAGCTCTAGGACAATAATTCTCTCTCAGGGCTTTAATAAGTCTTCATACAATATGTCATGATGTTGATGTACCCAAAAAGGTTGTTGGTGTCAAACAAAAGAAATAAAGAAGATCTAAAACAGAAGTTGCAAAATGTTGGCCACAAGGCCAAATACAACCTGCAGATTTGTTTTGTTTGGACTGCAGTATTCTAATCACGGATGTTTCCTGTCTGGTCTCACAGATATTTGAGATGGTGATCTTTGGTCTAAACACTGCTCACTGCTTTCAATCTTTTGGCATAATAAAAAGTAAAAGAAGCATGAAATGTCAAGTAAACCTTTTATGAATGTAAACAAATGAGGGTAGAAAGACAGTAGGGTACTTTGACCTTACAACTCCTCACTACTTAAGAATATACAAATGTTTGAATTTTTTTTTTTTTTAATTTTATTTGAAAGATGTGGAGTTCAGGGTTAGGAATACAAACGTTGATTATGCAGGTACCCTTGTTGATGCAAATATTTGAATTTCAAGCACAATCTTCAATAGGGTCATGACTCATCACAGGCATGACATGATACCTACGAGCTCGCAGATCATCCATTTGGTCTTTATCTTGCCAACAGGTGATGCCTGGGGGTGGCTCTGTGGCTAACATGTGCAGTTCTTTCTTCAGACGGGAGGCTCTCTGCATGATTTCCAAGTAAAAGGAACCACACACAGTTCACTCCACAGTGGAACTGGCTGGGATGCACCGGGGAAGAAAAGGGACAACCATGAAATAGTAAGCCATAGTGACTAGAGTTTTTTTTTTCCATTTTTCAGAACATGGCTTCTATTTAGAGAGGGATACATTCCCCTTGTTAATCTCTATTCTGACAAAGGAATGAGTAGTTTTTCCATTTCTTTCTTGTGAACATTTTATCTACTCAAGTAGATAAATTTTTAAAATAAAAATAATGCAAAAAGTTCTAAAAAAACCACTACTAAAGGTTTTAAATGAATGTGTTTCCACTGATAAATAATGAACTCATGAGGCCAAGGCCTGAGTCTGATTTTGCTCACCAATGAATTCTTAGCATGCCTGGCATCGTAAGGGACTGGACTTGACAAACATTAGCTGATAGTTGGCATTCTTGTTCAATTTCTAACCTTAAAGGGAAAGCTTTCAACACTATGTTTATCAGTAATATTGACCTGTAATTCTCCATTCTAATTTTGTCCTTATCAGGCAGCAAGGTTATGTTAACCTCCTAAAATGAGTTAGGGAGTGTTGTCCTCCCCACCCCCATATTATAGATTAGTCTGGGAGATAATCTGTTCCTAGGTTGGCAGAACTCCATCTGGTCCTGGTGTTTTCATTTTGAAAAAATTTTAAACTACAAACCCAATTCATTTAAATATTAAAGTATTATTCAAGTTCTTTATTTCTTCCTGAAAGGAGGAATTTAACCTTTCACAAGTTAAATTGTTCTACAAATGGATCTATTTCATTTTTTAATGTTCAAATTTATTTGCATAAAGTTTTATCTTTTTAATCTCTGTGATATCTGTGTGCTTCCATTTTCATTTTGAAATTATTTGTGCCATCTTTTGTTTTTTTTTGATCAGTCTTGCCAGGCATATATCAATGCTATTAGTCTTTGCAAGAAGCACTTTATAGTTCCTCTGTATGACATTTATTTTGTTTCAATAATTTCTGCTCCTATCTTTATTATTTCCACCCTTCTACTTTCTTAGTTTTCTTTTTTAAAACTTAGGTAATATGGTTGTAAGTAAAAAACCTAAAACTGTGTTTTTCTCTGTGTCACATCACAACAATCATCAACACAGAAAACTTGTGTGACTAAATGTGTGGAATTAGCACAAAAAGACATCACTTTGGAGATTGTAAGAATTATAGGAGTTGCATGTCAGGAAATGGGGTAGAACACAAACAGTTCACAGTATCATGACACTTAATTTTCATTTTTCTTCAATTTTTTTTTTTTTTAAGAAAGCAGGATTTATTGAGAGGACAGAAAAGATCCCACAATGGGAAGGGACCAGAGGGGGTTGCCCTCTTTTCAATTATAAACATGTAAGGCTATACATTTCATCCTAAAGTTTTGATATACATAATATTCTTTTATTCTCCATATTTTTTAATTTCCCTCATGATTTCTTCTTTTTTGGTTGTTTTTTTGAGTCGAAGTCTCACTCTGTCGCCCAGGCTGGAGTGCAGTGGCACCCTCACAGCCACCACAGCCTCAACCTGGTGGGCTCAGGCAATCCTACTGCCTCAGACTTCCAAGTAGCTGGAACTACAGGTGTGCACCACCACGCCCAGCACATTTTTTGATTTATTGTAGAGACGAGGTCTTGCCATGTTTCCCAGGCTGGTCTCGAACACGTGGGTTCAACATATCCTCTTGCCTCTGCCTCCCAAAGTGCCGGTATTACAGGTATGAGCCACTGTACCCGGCCAATTTCTTCTTTATTTAAAAACAAGTTACTTAATTTTCAGATGTGTGAGTTTCCTAGTTAAATTTGTTATAGATTTCTAATGTGTAGTTTATATCCTTTGAGTTTGTTGAGTCTTGCTTTATTGCAAAATATGTAATCAGTGTTCATAAATGTCCCATGTGTGATTAAAAAGAATGTTTATCAGCTGGGCCCGGTGGCTCACACCTATAATCCCAGCACTTTCAGAGGCCAGGGTAAGAGGATTGCCTGAGCCCACGGGTTCCAGACCAGCATGGGCAACTTGGTGAGAACTCATCTCTATAATAAATCAAAAAATCAGTCAGACATGGTGGCACATGCCTGTAGTCCCAGCTACTTGGAAAGCTGAGGCAGAAGGATCGCCTGAGCCCAGCAGGCTGAGGCTGTGGTGGTCGTGAGTGTGCCACTGCACTCCAGCCTGGGTCACAGAGTGAGACACCAACTCAAAAAAAAAAAAAAAAGATACTCCAGTAACTTTTAAAAAGTCCAAAAGTTAACTAGTACCTTTATCTCCTCCCAAACAATACAAGGACCTTAGCGAGAATTAACCCTACCTTCTGACTTATACTGTTTTGTATTTTAATTTTCATTGTATACTTTTCTTTAAACCCGATGAAGTATTGTTATTATTTTATGTAGTCAAGTTTGAAGAAATATAGGGTGAAAATTTTTCAAATATGATTTTAAAAATACTGGCTCATAGACCCAGTAAGGTCAAAGATATCCAGCCAGGATAAATAAATACTTATGCCCAACAGAATGACTTTTCGGTCAACCACAAACTGCATATAAGATAGTGTTCCCATAAGACTATAATACAGATAAAAAAAATGCCTGTCACCTACTAACACTGTAGCTGTTGTGATATTGTAGTGCAACACATTACCTTTTTTGTTTAGATACACAAATATTTGCTAATCAGTTCCATGGGGAAAAAAATAGATACACAAATACTATTGTGTTACATTTGCCTACAGTATTTAGTACACAAACATGTACAGTTTTGTAGTCTAGGAGCAAGAAGCTGTATACCATAGCCTAGGTGTGTAGTAGTCTACACCACCTATGTTTGTGTAAATATACATATACTATGATGTGCATAACGATGAAATCGCCTAACAAAAGCATTTCTTACAACATATTCTTATTGTTAAAACATACATAACTTTACAAAGAAAATCTCACATAGGGATGTTGCAAATAAACTGCTAAGAACCAAAGAGGCCGGGCACGGTGGCTCAAGCCTGTTATCCCAGCACTTTGGGAGGTGGAAGCGAGAGGATTGCCTGAGCCCAGGGGTTCGAGACCATCTGGGCAACTTGGTGAGACCTCATCTCTACAATACATCAAAAAATTCGCCAGGCATGGTGGCCCATGCCTGTAGTTCCAGCTACTTGGAAGGCTGAGGCGGAAGGATCGCCGGAGCCCAGCAGGTCGAGGCTGCGGTGGCCGGGAGCGGCCATTGCACTCCAGTCTGGGCGACAGAGTGAGACTCCAACTCAAAAAAAAAAAAATCACAACTCCTGGCTGAACACAGTGGCGCACGCCTGCAATCCCAGCACTTTGGGAGGCTGAGGTGGACAGACTGCCTGAGCTCAGGAGTTCAAGACCAGCCTGGGCAACATAGGGAGTCCTTGTCTCTATTTATTAAAAAAAAAAAAAAAAAAAAGAGGAAAAAATTAACCGGCGTGGTGACACGCGCCGGCAGTTCCAGTCACTCAGGAGGCTGAGGTGGAAGGATCGCCTGAGCCAAAGAGGTCGAGGTTACCGGGAGCCGTGATCATACCACTGCACTCAGCCTGGACGACAGAGTGAGACTCTGGCTCAAAACAAAACAAGCAAGCAAGCAAGCAAAAACAAAACAAAAAAAAACACAACTCCTTTTCCAGCCATGAGTACATCGCAATTCTTTACACCGTTCAAAGGTCACCCTCTCTGTGCTCCACATCAATGTACCCCGTGTGACTTCATCTGACAGCCTCTCCTCATTAGGGCGAATTCCTTGAAGGCAGGTCCCTACCCTTAAATTCTAAGTCTTTTGTATCCAGTGCTGTAGTCAATTTGAATAATTCAGGAACGAAACGTGAGCCTGGACCAGAAGCTGAAGGTGAAAGAACAGCCTGTGCACATCCTGCAGCGAGTGCCGAACATAACTACACAATTCACACGATTAGGTACATTTAAGTAAAACTGGCAGTCAGGTCTGTTCCACTGTGGCAAATTCCTCCCTGTAGTGGCCACAGGACAGCTCGGAGATCTCCGGCCACGTTTTCATGGCAAAGGCACGCTCAGCCCCTCCGCTTAGCAGAGGCTTTTCTGAGGCTCTCCTTTCCGAGGAGAGGAAAACTCCCATGCTAAGCGGACACAGGACTCTTTCGCCCCAGAGGCCACAGTGACCTCCTCCAGGGTGCACTCTCTCAGATGGGGTACAGGAAAACGCTCCGTTCTTACCTGCGCGAGCGCACCTCTCGCCTCCGCCGCGCGCGCATCAACCGGCTAACTGCGCCTGCGCAAACCCGGACGGTTGGCGTGGCTCCGCCTCCCGTCCTGCGAGGATTGTGATTGGCCCACGGGAGAGGCGCGCAGTCGTCTATTGGTCAGTGCTCAAAGCCGGCTTTCACTCACGCCGCATTCAAGTTGAAGCGCTACAACTTCCTACACCTGGATGCTCAACGCTGAGACACCTCCGGACGCTCAGACCTTCACTCTCACGCCGCATTCAAATTGAAGCGCCACCTGGTGTGACCCGTGTGGTTACCAGTTCGGTTACAAGGTTGGCTGCGTTTGTCAGAGCAAGGAGGGAGCTGGAAATCACCTACTAGGAAGAACGGGGAGAGGAACGTTCGGAAATATTTAAACTGGAGAAAGGAATGCGTGATAGCTGTCTTCATTTATTTTTAAATGTTTTTCACATGGCAGCGTTTGCTACTTCAGAGGACACGTCTAAGACCAGCGGATGAAAGTTGAAATTGAGCAAAATTGAGCTCAATAAAGCATTCTATCAGTTAGAAGCTTGAAGAACAAAGTAGATAAACTTGGGAGGTAGTGAATTTCTCCATCCCGGAAGTGTTCAAGTGGAAGTTGCTGAGGATCGTGCACAAGGGATACTTGCTTTGGGTGGAAGTTTGGGATAGATGTCTTTTAAGCCGTCTTCCACCTCTAGAAGTACAGTACTTTCTGACCAAGGAAGTAGCTGTTTATAGCTAAGCCGACTTTGGCTTCCCAGAGCTGCCTCTACCAGAGATGAATGCTCCATGAGAGCTGAAGTTTGGCCCAGACCTGGCTTGACTCTAAAGGACATGGCTGGAACTAGACTAGCCCTTGGGAATACTGTGGGTGAGGGAAAAACAAGCCTCATCTCACTGCTGTCAGCTCATTGTGTGGCTTTGGAACAGAGGGGGCATAGGACTCATGATCAGTCTCTCTCCAAACTTGGAAACCAGTATAATTTTGGCCCCTGCAGTGATTTTGACTTTTTGTATAAACTGATGTTAAGAAGCAACCGGTTCCCCGTGACCACTGCATAGTATGTTTTCTCTCCTCAAGAGACCCACACGTTGATGAGGACTGTAATTTTACCCTGATTCCTCACTTTAGTTGTAGGAATGAACCAACTAAATTTTTTTGTGAAATCATGAAGCAAACATAAGGAATCTTGTTATTGTCCGGTTTAAATTTCCAGTTAGCCGTTGGGGTTTTGCATTTATTGTCAGCATTTACTCAATGTAGTAATGTGTTTTCTGTCATCATTTTAGAGTTGCTGTTTATTTTACTACTGATATTTCAATTTAATCCTCTCAATGTCTGTCTTTACTTCACTTATTCCAACCCCAACTATAACTGAGCCAACGAATTGTATCTCAATTACAGTTCTGTCTTCAGAGCTGAAATTGATTACTTTCTTGGGTCGTTCTCTGAGAAATAGGTCTTAAAAATGTCTCTTGGCAAAAACAAGAACTGCATTGAGCCTGGGGAAAGGAGAGATGATATGATCAAACAAGTGAATATCGTAGTTTTGGCAACAGAAAGAAAAGGCAAGAAAAGGAGGATGGAAGGGGAAAGAAAGGAAGAAAAGGAATCAGGCGGAGGGTGAAAAAGAACCCTATGCACTAAGTGTACAGTTTCCATTTGTCCACCAGAGGGTGGTATGTTAACTGGTGGGAATAGAGGCCAGGCTAAAAGATTTTCATCTATGGGGTCACTGCTTTTTCTTATTTTTATTTTTTGAGACCAAGTCTTATTCTGCCACCCAGGCTGGAGTGCAGTGGCATGCTCACGGCCATTGCAGCCTCGACCTGCTGGACCTGCTGGGCTCAAGCCTTCCAAGTAGCTGGAACCACAGGCATGCGCCACCATGCCTGGCTATTTTTTGATTTGTTGTAGGGACAAGGTCTCGCCAAGTTGCCCAGGTTGGTCTCAAACCCTTGGGCTCAGGCAATCCTCTTGCTTTGGCCTCCCAAAGTGCTGGGATTACAGGTTTGACTACCAGGCCTGGTCTTGGGTCATTGCTTTTTAAAATGGAGTATTCTAACTTAAATTATTTTTTAAAGTGTAAACATGGAAAATCCCAGCACTTTGGAAGGCTGAGGTGAGAGGATTGCCTGAGTCCAGGGGTTCAAGACCAGCCTGGGCAACTTGGCAAGACCTCATCTCTACAATAAATTAAAAAAATTAGAACAGGTATGGTGACTTAAGCCTGGAATTCTAGCTACTTGGAAGGCTGAGGCAGAAAGATCCCTTGAGCCCAGCAGGTTGAGGTTGCAGTGGCCTTGAGCATGCCACTGACTACAGCCTAGGCCACGGAGTGAGACTCCAACTCAAAAAAAAAAGTTATTTTTTAAAAGTGGCTTCATATAAGAACACATCATAGCAGGCTCAGTACATTTAAAAGTATAAAATTATATTTTATTTGTATACATGATTATTTTGTCAGGATTTTACTTGTATATAAAAATATTTTTAAGCCGGGCACAGTGACTCAAGCCTGTAAGCTCAGCACTTTGGGAGGTCGAGGCAAGAGGATTGCCTCAGTTCAGGGGTTCAAGACCAGCTTGGGCAACTTGGTGAGGCCTTGTCTCTACAATAAATAAAAAGATTAGTTGGACGTGGTGGCGCATACCTGTAGTTCCAGCTACCTGGAAAACTGAGGCGGAAGGATTGCTTGAGTCCAGCAGGTCCAGGCTGCGGTGGCTGTGAGCATGCTACCATACTCCAGCCTGGGAGATAGAGTGAGACTTCAACTCAAAAAATATATTTATATATATTTTATTTAAAATAGAGTGGTTATTTAGAAAATTTAAACTACTATACTTGCTTAATGAGCTGATTGTATAACTTTTTCTGGGGACCCTTGTTGGATAAAATGTTTTAGAAAAAAATTTGTATGATTTTAGTTTTGAAAGCCTTTTCAAGTCATAGATAGATGAATGTTCTCATGGCATTTTTTTTTTTTTTTTTTTGCTGAGCCTGTTAAATTCACTGGATTATAATAATTGTTACCCCACTTTTTTTTTTTTTTTTTGAGTTGGAGTCTCACTCTGTCGTCCAGGTTGGAGTGCAGTGTCACGCTCACAGCCATCACAGCCTCCACCTGCTAGGCTCAGGTGATCCTTCCACCTCAGCCTTCCAAGTATCTGGAACTACAGACGTACGCCACCATACCTGGCTAACTTTTTTGTGATTTATTGTAGAGACGAGATCTCACCAAGTTGCCCAGACTGGTCTCGAATCCTTGGGCTCAGGCAATCCTTTTGCCTCGGCCTCCCAAAGTGCTGGGATTACAGGCTGAGCCACCGTGCCCGGCCTGTTACCACTTTCAATAATCACTTAGCCATAAGATATATTTCTTTTTCTACAGGTAGGCATCCACTTAAATTATCCAAGGAACTTAGCTACTCACACTTTAAAAAACCCCAAAACTCTCCAAACGGTGTATTACACTCTTACCATCACAGGGAAAAATAAGAAGAAAAGAAACACATAAAATAGGCATAATAAAGAAATACTTCCTGTTTCCTGAACTTTCTAGTTTTGAGACTGAGTTCTTCCTGTTGAAATTTAAGCTCATATCTTTTGGAAAAGTAAGGATTTTATATGGACTTAGTTAATTTTAGCTTATTTATACAACTAGAACTAGATCGGTCTGGTTTCTTTATTCTGAAAACAACAAAAAAAATGTAGCCAAAAGTAACTACTTATTCCTGAAAAATTTATCCCAACTTTAAAATCCTTATTAGAAGACCAATATGTCAGTAAAATATAAAGTTAAGTTATATACAAATATATTTTTTGAAAAGCTATCATATACCAGGAGCATAATATTGAAATGATGCATGAAGATTGTGGACAGGGTTAGGTCCTAGCTGAGTTGTCTTACCTGTGTAATTTAATTTCAATTTTCTTTAATCCTTTAGAGAGAGTTCTATTTGGATTATTATGCTCACTATTATCTGTAAGAAGCTAAATAGAAAGAGGAAGGGTGATATGGTTTGAATTATTGTTCCCTCCCAAATCTCATGTTGAAATGGGATCCCCAGTGTTGAAGGTGGGGCCTCGAGGGAGGTATTTGGGTTTTGAAGGTGGATCCTTCATGAATGACTTGGTGCCCTTCTGGGGGTAACAAATGAGCTATTGCTCTATTATTAGTTCACGGGAGAGCTGGTTGATAAGCCTCTGGTATCTCTTTTTCTCTCTCTTGCTTCTTCTCTTGCCATGTGACATGTCTGCTCTGCCTTCTGCTATGATTGTAATATTCTTGAGGGGGTCACCAGAAGCCCAGCATATGCCAGTACCATGCAGAACCATGAGCTGAAATAAACCTTTATTCTTTGTAAATTACTCAGCCTCAGGTATTTCTTTCTTTTCTTTCTCTTTTCTTTCTTCCTTCCTTCCTTCCTCCCCTCTCCCCTTCTTTCTGAATCAGAGTCTCACTCTGTCACCTCAGCCTTCCAAGTAGCTGGAACCACAGGCATGCGCCACCACACCTGCTCATTTTTTGATTTATTGTAGAGAGGAGGTCTTGCCATGTTGCTCTGGCTGGTCTTGAACCCCTGGACTCAGGCAATCCTCTCGCAAAAGTGCTGGGATTACAGGCATGAGCCACCACGCCTGGCCAACCTCAGGTATTTCTTTTCTTTTCTTTTTCTTTTTTTTCGAGTTGGAGTCTCACTCTGTCACCCAGACTGGAGTGCAATGGCCGCTCCCGGCCACCGCAACTTCGACCCGCTGGCCTCTGGCGATCCTTCCGCCTCAGCCTTCTGAGTAGCTGGAACTACAGGCGCGCTGCGGCTACCACGTCCAGCTAGTTTTGTTGTTGTTGTTGTTGTTGTTGTAGAGATGAGGTCTCATCAAGTTGCCCAGGCGGGTCTCGAACCCGCGGGCTCAGGCGATCTACTCACCTCAGCCTCCCAAAGTGCTGGAATTACAGGCTGAGCCACCGAGCCCGGCCAGGTATTTCTTTATAGCGATGCAAACTGACTAATATAAAGAGGTTCCATATCGACAAGTTACAAAGTAAATCTCATAAAGAATTTTTAATTGTAATATATGATGAGATATGGCAAATTCTCTGGTGACTGTAAATAAATGCATGTAGCAAGGAAAATGAGGTTGTATGAGATGTATAGTATTACGTCTTGATTATTTTTATGTGCACTGTTATTCATAGTTCACAAAGATGCTGTAAGACTTAATTAGTATTTATAATGTACATAAAAATATTCAACTAAACTATATTGTAGACAGTATTATTAAGCATAATAATATTTTGGATTTAACTGTCACTTTTCACTTGAGGCTCTCAGTTCATGGATTTCCTCAACATATGATTCCCAGTTCATTTCAGATGAAACTGAGGAAAAGGCAAATGTTCACATGACAGAATACAATAGTTTTTCTTTATAATATCTTTATCATTTTGCAATACCTTTTTTTTTTCTGAGTTGTAGTCTCACTCTGTTGCCCAGGCTGGAGTGCAGCGACATGCTTATGGCCACTGCAGCCTTGATTTGCTGGCTCAGGCGCCATCCTTCCACCTCAGCCTTCCAAGTAGCTGCAACTACAGGCATGCACCACCACGCCCCGCTAATTTTTTGATTTATTGTAGAGATGAGGTCTCGCCAAATTGCCCAGGCTGATCTCAAACCCATGGGCTCAGGCAATCCTCTTACCTCAGTCTCCCAAAGTGCTGGGATTATGGGCATGAGCCACTGCGCCTGACCTGCAATACTTTTTAATGAAAAATTTCAAACATACAGAAAAGTTTAAAGAATCTAATACTTGCATATGTTTTCATGTATTATGGATAACACATTTAAGTATATTTTGTCCAGGGCTAGGGCCCTGGAGGATATAGTTATTAAATCAGTTGGATGGACATATGTTTTGTAACCAAGTCATAGTGAATATTAAAATGTCCTACTTGCTGCCTTAGGAGTTTAGTATGCTCCACAGTGTCTCTCTCTCCCTCCCTTTTTTTTTGGTGAGAAAGGAGAATTTATTGAGAGGACAGAAAAGCTTCCACAGCAGAAGGGGACTTGAGGGGGGTTGTCCTAACTTTGTAAAAAATCATGGAACACAAAACATCCATACTATTTTGTAAGAATTTAAGATCCGTGAAAACAGTAGAGGAGGAGGAGGGAAAGAGAAGCTAATATTTATTGAGAGTCGATATATGTCAAGGAGAGTACTAGGAACATAAGAAAACAGAGTCAGAGAAGTCAAGTAATTTGTCTACTAATGTTAATTCAATTTGAATTCAAAGCTTAAGCTAGTTTCTACATCTAGATGCATTTTTTTCAAGACCTTTTCTGGGCCTAGAATAAGTGTCCATGTTGAAAGTATTTATGTAAAACGTGTAATACTGTATCTGTTTGTGTGCTCCTTCTCCCCACGCACATCCACATTTACTGTGATTAATCCACATGCTAGTAAAACTCTAGATTTAGAACCAGGACACAGATTCCAGTCTTTTCGGTACTTTATGTCTAGCTCTCTCCACTAGAAAACAGGAACAATTACTGCCCCTCTTCTACTCTATAGGACTGATGTGATAGTTGGGGAGCTAAGAGCAGTAGTCATGGCAGGAATAAACTACGACTCCCAAGACGTCCAGAGGCAGAGCAGACGCCAGTCCGGAAGACAGTTCTCGCTTTAGGGCAAAGGTGACCCCTCTGGGTCCGGTGGCGAAAGAGAAGCCGTCGGTCCTCGCCTCTTTTCTGATGCATTCAGGGATTTGTAGTTCTCTCACGGCCATAAACGTGCCCTCAAGGCAGGTAGCTTACTGCACGTCCCGTGATGACCCGCGGCCCGGGCAGCGCCTGCGCATTGAAAGCGGAGGAGCGTGCGGGCGGCGCTAGTGGCGGGAGGAGTAAAGATGGCGGTGCGGCGGTCTCCGCCTTCTGCTCCCGGTTAAAGCGCTGTGGGGGGAGGCGATAGCGGCAACCCTAGCCGCAACAGAAATTTAGGGGTGGTAGTTTCGGCAGTAGCTGCCGAGGCCGTAGCAATGGCGGAGCTGGAGCACCTGGGAGGGAAGCGGGCAGAGTCGGCGCGAATGCGGCGGGCAGAGCAGCTGCGGCGCTGGCGGGGCTCGCTGACAGAGCAGGAGCCCGCGGAGCGACGAGGCGCGGGGCGGCAGCCGCTGACCAGGCGCGGTAGCCCCCGGGTCCGCTTCGAGGACGGTGCTGTCTTTCTGGCCGCCTGCTCTAGCGGGGACACCGACGAGGTGAAAAAGCTTCTGGCAAGAGGTGCCGACATCAACACAGTCAACGTGGACGGCTTGACAGCCCTGCACCAGGTAACTCCTTTCTCGGTCTTACTGGCGTCGGGTCTCCTACGAATGATCCTTTGACCCTGCGAGCCTCCCCAGGGGGAGGAGTGTCGCCGCCGAGCCCTCCTGCGCGGACGCTGCCTCTTTAGGCTAGTCGGTTTCATTCTTGGCCAAGTTTCTCCACTTGTCACACCCCAGAGTCTATACCTGAAGGAGTAGTGTCACCCCGCAGCCTGGTCCCCGCAGCCTGGTCAGTGTTTGTATTTCCCTCCACCTACTTGAGTTGTCATGGCTACTGGTGATTTTGTCCCTGGTGTTATCCCTGCGGGTTAGTTTTCTTCACTTATGTCTGGTTGGCGTACCTACACGTCATGTCATTCGTCTGCATAGTGTCATTTGTCTGATGCCATCTCAGAAAATTCAGTTTTCTGTGTGTCCCCATTATTGGCTTAGATCACTTAAAGAGTAAAGCCCTGTACTGGGTTAAGGCAGGCAGGTCTGAAAGCACACTTCTTCTTTTGCTGGTTTGTAGTGCTTCAAAACAGTTTATGTCTCCTCCAGGTTATAACTCCTAGGAGAACCCCCCAACCTCATTGTTAAATGGTGTCTTATTTTCTTCCCAGGGGACTACCTCCCTGAGGGCGTCCTATGGAGAACTGAGCTATTGAAACACTCTGTTTAATGCTTATGGAATAGCCTTTCTAGTTTTCTTTTTTTCTAAATCTCTCTATAGAAATCACATGCCCTATATATTGCTCTAGTATGTAGACTGTGGATGATCTGTGCTTGGTAATAACACTTTTACTTCTCTCACCTTATGCAACAATATTCTGTATCGACTATCATAACTTAAGTATGCTCTCTCTCCCCGAGTGGAAATTCATCAGCTATTTTGGGGCGCTGAGAGCTGGACACCCACTCTTTTTTTTTTTGAGTTGGAGTCGTACTCCTTTACCCTGGCTGGAGTGCAGTGGCATGCTCATGGCCGCCCCAGCATCAACCCCGCTGGACTCTGGTGATCCTTTTGCCTCAGCCTTCCAAGTAGCCAGAACTACGAGCGTGGGCTACTAATCCTGGCTAACTTTTTGATTTATTGTAGAGACAAGGTCTCTTAAGTTGCCCAGGCTGGTCTTGAACCCGCGGCCTCAGGCAATCCACTCACTTGGCCTCCCAAAGTGCTGGGATTACAGGCTGAGCCATGGAGCCTGGCTGACACCCACTCTTAAGCTTTCTTATTTTTCTACTTCTGCTGTCTGTGCGAAGTGAATGTGTTTGAATGAGAATCTACTTCTAAATAATAGTTCAACTTTATGTCAGACCATTTCCCTAAATACATTTAGCTAATAGCATATTACTTCTCACTGTGCTTGCAATTCTACTCTTTCAGGTGGAAGAAGCTTCTCTCTCTCTCTCTCTCTCTCTCTCTCTCTCTCTCTCTCTCTCTCTCTCTCTCTCTCTTTTTGAGTTGGAGTCTCACTCCATCGCCCAGGCTGGAGTGCTTTGACACGCTCACGGCCACCCCAGCGTTGACCCACTGGGTTCAGGTGATTCTTCTGCCTCAGCCTTCCAGGTAGCCAGAACTACAGGTGCGCACTACCATGCCCTGCTAATTTTTTGATTTATTGTAGAGATGAAGTCTGGCCAAGTTGCCCAGGCTGGTCTCAAACCCATGGGCTCAGGCAGTCCTCTCACCTCAGCCTCCCAAAGTGCTGGGATTATAGGTGTGAGCCACTGCGCCCGGCCAGATACTTCTCTCACTTTTTTTTTTTTGAGTTGGAGTCTCACTTTGTCGCCCAGACTGGAGTGCAGTGGCCGCTCCTGGCCACCGCAGCCTCGACCTGCTGGACTCTGGCGATCCTTCCGCCTCAGCCTTCCAAGTAGCCGGAATTACAGGCATGCACTACCACGCCCAGCTGATTTTTTGATTTATTGTACAGATGAGGTCTCGCTGCCCAGGTGGGTTTCGAACCCGCGGGCTCAGGCAATCCACTCACCTCAGCCTCCCAAAGGCGCAGGATTACAGGCTGAGCCACCGAGCCCGGCCTTCTCTCACTTTTGTTGTTGTTGTTGTTGAGGTCTCATTCTGTTGGTTAGGCCGGAGTGCAGTGACACAATCATGGCTCACCAAAACCTTAACCCCCTGGGCTCAGGCGATCCTTCCACCTCAGCCTCCCTAGTAACTGGGACTATAGGTGGTGCCACTATACCCGGCTAATTTTTTGACATTTTGTAGAGGCGAGATCTCACTATGTTGTCTAGGCTGCTCTTGAAGCCTGGGCTCTTGAACTCCGCCTGCCTCAACCTCCCAAAGTTATGGGATTACATGTGTGAGTCAACACTCCTGGCTTTACCCTATTTTGTGTTCCTTTTTTTTTTTCTCATAACAGTGCCCATTTAAGGTAGTAATCTATATTTGTATAGTGCTTTGCTATTTAAAAATTATTTCCGGTGGACACACTTCATCAATAAGGGTACCTGATCTCAAACTGAGGACCAATGGGAGGCCCAAACGTTTCCTGCACAATGACCATTTGTATACCTATCCCTGAATTATACTCCACATCTTTAAAATAAAAATAAAAATAAAAAATTATTTCATATGTCGTACCTCATGTGAGTCTCAGCAGTGATCCTCTAAAGTAGGTGTGGCAGGAAGTGTTGTTATTCCCATTTTATAGATGAAGAAACTGAAATTTAGAAAATTGTTGCCTGTGCTAAATTAGAAGGGAGTGAAGTTGCCCATAGGCATGGAGTTTTTAGATTTAAATTCTAGCGCTCTATATCCTACTTAATAAGGAACTGAATATAAAATAAGATAGAAGCTAGGAGAACCATATTAAGTTTTAATTAAATTTTAAACTTTAAATTTCTGAACTTTCTAGAAAGGGGTTCTTGTTTTTCAGATGTATTTGGGATGCAGGAGATTGAGATCTGGATTCTGGAAGAAATCATTTAATGGGTTTATAGAGGATAGAGAAATAGAATTCAACTTTCTAGTTGATGTGTTCTGTTTTTGAATCACTATTCTATCAAAGCATAGTTTTCTTAGTGTAACTCAGTAGCCTTGTTTCTTTTAAGGTGATACTACTAGCTGAATGTGGTTCTTATCATACATGTTTTAATATCGCCCTGAGAAAAGCTCCTTCTTTGAGGTCATGGTAGATCTCCTTCTCATACCATACTTTTCTGAGCCCTTCTCCCAAGGCTGACCACCTTGGTTCCTTTCCTTTCTCTTCACCACCACCCTAGATTGTGAAGTGCAACATCTCTCAGTACTACACTCTTGACATTCAGTAATCCCTTGAAATAGGAGAAGGGGATGATAGCTATGGGATTTTTTTTTTTAACACCTGAAATGCAATATAGGCATTCCTCCTTAGTTACAGACCTGGCAACGAGTTGAACTGAACAGGTATACTCAGTACTAGACAATTTCAGCTAAAGATTAAGCTGCTCAAAGATTTGAGGTCTTCTGTTGAGAAACCCTCTTTTGAATCAAGACAAGGAGATTTTATTGGCTTAGGAACTCTTTCAAGCCAGTTTCCGAAGAGTTATAATATGTTTCTTTAAGATCTGGAGAACTCTTAAGGTATATAAAAAAGATTATTTTTAAAATGTGAGTCTGGAGCCACCAGTAGCTGAACCACCTACTTTACAACTGATTTTTCAACTGTGAAATGGAGCGTGAATGGTACAAGTATCTGAATTATTTGGTTAAAATATCCATCTGTTATACAATCATGGCGTGAACTATCTGGATTCTTTCTTTTGGCCATGACCACTTGACCAACTGTGGATTATCATCTTGGCATGTGAGAAGAAACCCCCAGATAATACTGGGGGCAATTTTTCTCTTACTCCCACAAGGTCACCGTAGATGATTTGCGCTAGAGGTTGTGGTGCTTGGATACCACTTTTGACTTTGAGAATTTCTTTCTTGGCAGCCTTTCCTGAGACCATGAGGTGCTTGAGTCAAGGATAACAAGCTCCAGGGGGCCTATTAATAATACTTGAAATAGAAATGGGATAAGAAGTATCGCAAAGATTAGACCAACTCTGATGAAAGCCTTGGAAACTGATGCAGACTAAATTTTGGTGACCAAATTAAGATTCAGTGTGTATGCTGTTAGTGTCCCAGAGTCATTAATGAATAAGGTTTTAATTTGATTATGTTACCCTTGAAAGCACTTGTTTGCTCACAAAGGACTTCCATTTCACTTTTGCTTACACATTACAAGGCAGGAATGTGTGTTAATAATTCTATGTTGATCAGTACTTCAAAAAATTTCTTTTGGCTGGGTGTGGTGGCTCATGCCATAATCCCAGCACTTTGGGAGACTGAGGTGAGAGGACTGCCTGGGCAACTTGGTGAGACCTCATCTCTACAATAAATAAATTTTAAAAAATTAGCCGGATGTGGTGGCGCAAGCATGCCTGTAGTTCCAGCTGCTTGGAAGGCTGAGACAGAAGGATCACCTGAGCCCAGCAGGTTGCGGCTACAGTGGCCATGAGCGTGCCACTGCACTCCAACCTGGACGACAGAGTGAGACTCCAAATGGAAAAATTTATTTTATTGATTATTAGCACCTGTCTTGGTATCCTTAGCATCATAATCTTGGGTGTGCTAGCTAGATATAGGCTCTCAGAAACTATATCTGCTGAATTATTGGGCTGTTGTAGGAGATAAGTGCTTGCTTTCAGAAAAGAGATTTTCTATGATTTATTAACATGAATGCCTACTTATTTCTTTAGTATATATTATATTGGTACTTAAATCTGTGCCGAGTCTGGTGAGGGATACTAATGTCAGTCCTTATAGATCTTGTCTCTAGCCCAGTCTGATCAGTCTTCATTTGGAGGGACCAAGGAGATTAGAATAAATCCATACTTGACTCAGTTCAGGTTGTCTTTGTAATGGTCTCAGGGTCCAAATTTGGACCTTCAGTGTCACCCCAGATTAGAATTCATTTTTAGTTGAATGAGCCTTTGTCATTCTAGAGTTGCCTCAGTCTGACCCTGTTGCCTCAGGGAGGTTAAAATTACATATTTCTCTTAATTTTTTTATTTTATTTTTGAGTTGGAGTCTCACTCTGTTACCCAGACTGGAGTGCAGTGGCCGCTCCTGGCCACTGCAGCCTCGACCTGCTGGGCTCCGGCAATCCTTCCGCCTCAGCCTTCCAAGTAGCTGGAACTACAGGGGCATGCAACCACGCCTGGCTAATTTTTGACTTATTGTAGAGATGAGGTCTCGCCAGGTTGCCCAGGTAGGTCTCGAACCCGCAGGCTCAGGCAATCCACTTACCTCAGCTTTCCGAAGTGCTGGGATTACAGGCTGAGCCACCAAGCCCGGCTCATATTTCTCTTGAAGAGAGGTGGAAATAGGGGCAAATGAGAGGAGGAGGATAGGCTGAGCAATTTATGTTCATAGTGAAACAGAAGAAGAATAGAAAGCCATGTGTTCAGTTCAGTATAAACTAGTATAATTTCTTTCTTTCTTTCTTTTTTTTAATCTGGAGTCTCACTCTGTCGCCCAGGCTGGAGTGCAGTGGCACACTCATGGCTACACCCTCCACCTGCTGGACTCAGGCAATCCTTCCAAGTAGCTGGAACTACTGAGAGAAGGAGGATAGGCGTGCCACCACGCACGACTGATTTTTTGATTTATTATAGAGACAAGGCCTCACCAGTTGCCCAGGTTGGTCTCAAACCCTTGGACTCAGGCGATCCTCTCGCCTCTGCCTCCCTAAGTGGTGGGATTACAGGCTTAAGCCACCGTGCCCGACTAAATAGTATATTTTCTTTGCTAATTTATAGGGTAAAATAAAACTTGTGTCCTTAAACTTTTATTTTATTCCAAGTTTATTCCAAGTTAATTCCAAGAACTATTCCTCTTATAGTTCCGTGAAGTTACTTTTGCTTTAGCCTGAATATTGATGAATTGTGCTTAGTGTCAGAACCTGTGACAATATGGGATTCAGAAAATTCTGTAAGCTCCTTTATTATTGTGCATCTAGAATAGTTATCCACCTGAGTCATTTTAGTAGCTTACCTCTTCAAATTGGTTAATATGATGCATCAGACTATGTTGGCCACCTGGCCCCTTGCCGTGTGTTAGTACCAAGTTTCTGTACCATAGTGAACCTCAAAGCCAGATTTGGACTCTTTTTTTTTTTTTTAAAGTATAGAAAGTAAAGTGAGTTTCATTTGTTCCTAGCCACTGAATTTTTCTTCCCCATTCTTTTTTTTTTTTTTTTTTTTGAGTTGGAGTCTCACTCTGTCGCCCAAACTGGAGGGTAGTGGCCGCT
>NW_007259508.1:120252-122907 GCF_000164805.1 Carlito syrichta
CAGGCGGGTCTCAAACCCACGGGCTCAGGCAATCCACTCACCTCAACCTCCCAAAGGCGCAGGATTACAGGCTGAGCCACCGAGCCCGGCTTCTTCCCCATTCGTAAAGTTCTATTGAATAACTGTACACCACTATTTGGGCTTTGACATCTTCTCTGTATTTTTAAAAAATTTTCTTTATTTTAAAGATGTGGGGTACAATTCAGGGTTAGGTGTACAGTATTCATTATGAAGTTACCCTTATTGATAAGGTGTGCCTCTCTTCTCTGTATTTTTAAATAGCCAACCATCTATGGCCATACCACCCTGAACGTGCCCAATCTCGTCTAAAATAGACAACCTGTCAATGTATGTAGATTAAACACAATTTTGCTGAAGGTAAGGGATTGTTGATAACTTAAAATAAGTCATTGTTTATTTTTTCTTAAAATAGTTTAAAATTAAGATATACTTTTTTTTAGAGGGAAGACCAAGGCAGGTGGATTGCCTGAGCCCAATGATTTGAGACCAGCCCAGGCAACTTGGTGAGACCTTATCTCTATAATAAATAAAAAAATAAGCCAGGCGTGGAAGTGTGTTCCTCTAGTTCTGGCTTCTTGGAAGGCTGAGACGGAAGGATTGCCTGAGCCCAGCAAGTTGAGGCTCCTGTGGCTGTGAGTGTGCCACAGCACTCCAGCCTGGGCGACTGGGTAAGACTCCAACTCAATAAATAAATAAATAAATAAATAAAATTTTAGGAAGCTGCCAAACTGTTCCAAAGTGACTCTACCATTTTGCGTTGCAGACAGCAATATATCAGTTGCAGTTGCCTCGCATTTTATCTTAGTCAGCTTGGGCTGCCATAACAAACTAACATAAACTGGGTGGCATAAACAATGAACATTTATTTCTCCCAGTTCTGGAGGTTGGAAGCCCAAGATCAGGGTAGGCAACTTGGCGAGATCTCATCTCTACAATTAAAAAAAAAATTTTAACCGGACATGGTGGCGCGTGCATGCCTGTAGTTCCAGCTACTCGGAAGGCTGAGATGGAAGGATCGTCTGAGCCCAGCAGGTCAAGGCTGCGGTGGCTGAGAGTGTGCCACTGCTCTCCAGCCTGGGTGACAGAGTAAGACTCCAACTCCAAAAAATAAAAAGTAAATAGGAGCATGTGTGTAGCTTATGCGTGATTGCTACACCATTTTATATAAGAGACTTGGGTATTTGTGAGTGCCTTGGAGCCAATCTCCTACATACAGATGCCAAAGGGTGACTGTACTCACATGATGGAGAGCAGAGAGCTAGGTCAAACTCTTGGGTCTCAAAGGACACTAATCAATCCCATTTATGAGGGCTCCACTCTTATGACCTAATTACCTTCCAGAGGCCTCCTAACATCATCATATTGGAGGTTAGGATTTCAACATGAATTTGAGGGGGGCACAAGCATTCGGTCTGTAACATAGCCTTGTCTTCACTTTATATTGTCTTTTTTTTTTTTTTTGAGTTGGAGTCTCACTCTGTCACCCAGGCTAGAGTTGCAGCAGCACGCTCACGGCTACCCTAACCTTGACCTGCTAGGCTCCGGTGATCCTACCACCTCAGCCGTCTAAGTAGCTGGAACTACAGGCATGTGCTGCCACTCCTGACTAATTTTTTATTTATTTTAGAGATGAGATCTCGTCAAGTTGCCCAGGCGGGTCTTGAACCCGCGGGCTCAGGCAGTCCACTCACCTCAGCCTCCCAAAGCACGGGATTACAGGTTGTATATTTTCATTTTCTAACATTGATTTTTTTACAATAAGAGGCAATATGGTCTAGTAAGAAGCAATAGAATACAGTATTAGGAGGATGACTACCAGGGCTTACATAAATTCTAACTCTGCCACTTATTATCTGTGTGACCCTGAGCAGTGTCTCAGTTTCCCTAATCTCTGCAAAATCCACTCAATAACAACTATCCCATGAGTTATTCAGAGTATTACATATGAGTTAATATATTTGTGGCACTTAGAATGGTCCCTGGCTCAGAGCAAATACTCTATCATTTGGAGCCACTATTGATACTACTACTACTACCATTACTACTTCTGCTGCTACTATTAGTAGTAGTAGTAGTAGTATTAAGTCTTTAAAAATATGCTACTATAAAACTATTAAAATGGCTTTTTAAAAAGACAGGCCAGGCTCAGTGGCTCAGCTCAGCCTATAATCCCAGCACTTTGGGAGGCCAAGGTGGATGGATTGCCTGAGTCCATGGGTTTGCTACAGGGTATGGTAGCGCGCCCCTGTAGTTCCAGCTACTTGGAAGGCTGAGGCGGAAGGATCGCCGGAGCCCGGCAGATCAAGGCTGCGGTGGATGGGAGCGGCCACTGCATTCCAGACTGGGTGACAGAGTGAGACTCCAACTCAAAAAACAAACTACAACAACAACAAAAAAAAACAAAAAAAAAAGAAAATGAAAATATAAAGAAAAAATTGAAAGTGACTGAAAATCAGGCTACTTAGTAATAAATAGCACTAATATTTTGGTGTATTTTTTTCGGTTTTTGTTGTTTATAATGTTCATTGTATTGAGTGTGTATGTATTTATAAGTGAATATGTTTTCTCTGTAATCATTTTCCTATATCATTAAATATGCTTTGAGAGTAAATTTTTTTTTTTTTTTTTTTTTTG
>NW_007259508.1:123040-125448 GCF_000164805.1 Carlito syrichta
TTATTGTAGAGATGAGGTCTCGCTGCCCAGGCGAGTCTCGAACCCGCGGGCTCAGGTAATTCACTCACCTCAGCCTCCCAAAGGTGCGGGATTCCAGGCTGAGAGTAAAGTTTTTGGTATTTGAATAATATGCCATCATTTGCATGTGTCTTACTATATTTTTCTCTTTAGAGGTTTTATTTTATTCTTTTTTTTCTTTTTCCTTTTCTTTTTTTTTTAGAGATGAGGTCTTACCAAGTTGTCCAGGCAGGTCTTGAACTCCTGGGCTCAGGCAATCCTCTCGCCTCTGTCTCCCAAAGTGCTGGGATTACAGGCGTGAACCACTGCACCCGGCCTCGATTCTTAATTTACAACTAATATTGAATGCCTAATGGTTGATTGTAAGTCTATACTAAAGTATATATATGGTATAGTTTCTACCATCAAGAAACTGTCTGGTTTGGAGACAGAGAAAAAAATAATTACTTTTATTTATTTATTTATTTTGAGTTGGAGTCTCACTCTTTGTTGCCCAGGCTGGAGTGGAGTGCAGTGGCACACTCATGGCCACTGCAGCCTTGACCTGCTGGTCTTAGATGATCCTTCCGCCTCAACCTTCCAAGTAGCTGGAACTACAGATGCATGCCACCATGTCTGGCTAGTTTGTGTGTGTGTGTGTGTGTGTGTGTGTGTGTGTGTGTGATTTATTGTAGAGACGAGGTCTAAGCAAGTTGCCCAGGCTGTTCTCAAACCCCCAGGCTCAGACAGTCCTCTTATCTTGGCCTCCCAAAGTGCTGGGAATACAGGCTGACCCATTGTACCCTACCAAAACAATTACTTTTGGAGTGCTAAGTTCTATAAGACCCAGGCAAAGATGTGCTCCTAAGTGGGGAGACAAAGGAGGGTAGTCCAGGATGACAGACAACATGGGCAATGAAATAGGAATGAGTGTGGTGTGAAGGCAGAACATACTGGGGAATCCTAATGGATGTGCTTGAAAGGGTAGAGATGAGAGAGGGGATGACAAATAGAGGGCTTTGAACATCAAACATCAGGCCATGGAGGTTTGATGGAATCATTAGTAGAAACTTGTGTGGATTTGAGCAGCGGTGTCATCCAACCAAAGCATTATTTTAGGAATGTGAAGCTGCAATTGGATTTCAGAATGAATGCAGGGACAGGAATGAAAGAACCATTCACTTAGAATGGAGATGAGAAAAAAGTGTAATATAGTTCTCATCTGTGAGTCTCAAAAAATTGTGTTATTTAGCTAGAAGTAGGATTCAGTCAGCTATTTGACTAAGGTGCTTTGAAGACATCCAAGTAGAAAATGTCTCATGGGCATCTACAAAGTCTGACAATTAAGTTTATGAACTCATCCTAGAAAAAGTGCTACATGCCTCATTGCTGACTATCATTATGGTCACCTTTAAAGTATTCCCCTTGGGAAGCTATATATACTGATGCCAGTACCTAATTCACCCATCAAAGCAATTTTGGAACTCTTTTTCTGGAATGCCCATCAGAGCTGTCATCATATTATACTTGATGTCCTGAATGTCATCGAGATGTTTTCCTTTCAATATTTCCTTTATCTTCAGGCAAAGAAAAAAGTCACTGGGGGCTAGATCAGGTGAGTAGCGAGGGTATTCCAATACAGTTATTTGTTTACTGGATAAAATCTCCCCCACAGACAGTGCTCTGTGAACTGGTGCATTGTCGTGATACAAGAGCTCCTTTAGGACCATTTTTGCACACACCTTTCTCATGCAAGATTTTCAGTTAAGATTTTCTTGTTTCTCTATTGATGTTTATTTGGTCTGCTATACTTCCCATAGTCAGCTAAGGATTTTGACGCATAATTTGATGAATTTTTGCAATGTTTTTGTCAGTTCTGCTTGTATTATTATTATTATTATTTTTTGAGTTGGAGTCTCACTCTGTCACCCAGACTGGAGTGCAATGGCCGCTCCTGGCCACTGTAGCCTCGACCTGCTGGGCTCCGGCAAACCTTCCGCCTCAGCCTTCCAAGTAGCTGGAACTACAGGTGTGCGCTACCACGCCTGGCTAATTTTTGATTTATTATAGAGATGAGGTCTCGCCAAGTTGCCCAGGCGGATCTCAAACCTGCGGGCTCAGGCAGTCCACTTACCTCAGCTTCCCAAAGGCACGGGATTACAGGCTGAGCCACCGAGCCCAGCTAGTTCTGCTTGTAACTGACCGTCCTGACCTGTCTTCCTCAGTGATGCTTTCACTCCCTTAGAAAAACACTTAGTCCATTCATATACTGCCATTTTCTTCATGGCATTATCCCTGTAAACTTGGACTAACACGTCCCCGATTTCATTTCCACTCTTGCCAAGTTTAACAAGAAATTTTTTTTTTTTTGAGTTGGAGTTTCACTCTGTCGCCCAGACTGGAGTGCAGTG
>NW_007259508.1:125585-132283 GCF_000164805.1 Carlito syrichta
CGCTGCCCAGGCGGATCTCGAACCCGCGAGCTCAGGCAATCCACTCGCCTCGGCCTCCCAAAGTGCTGGGATTACAGGCTGAGCCACCGAGCCCAGCCTAAATTTTTTTTTTTGGAGTTGGAATCTCACTCTGTCACCCAGGCTGGAGTGCGGTGGCATGCTCACAGCCACCACAGCCTCAACCTGCTGGGCTCAGGTGATCGTTCTGCCTCAGCCTCCCAAGTAGCTCAACTACAGGCACATGCCATCATGCCCGGCTAATTTTTCATTTATAGTAGAGACGAGGTCTTGCCAAGTTGCCCAGGCTGGCCTTGAACCACATGGGCTCAGGTAATCCTATCATCTGGGCCTCCCAACATGCTGGGATTATAGGCGTGAGCCACTGTGCTGGGCCAACAAGAAATTTAATGTTTGTTCATTGCTCTAATTCAAACTCTGACATTCTCATGATGACAGCTCATATGGCCATTCCAGAAAAAGAGTTCTGAAATTGCTTTGACGACTGGCCTAGGTTCTGACATCAGTGCATAGATTCCCAAGGGGAGTACTTTGAAGTTGATTGTAGTGATATTCGCAATGAGGTATGTAGTTGTCAGACCTGTATGTGGCTCAAGGCTTGTCACTTCCCTATCTAGGCTCTAGTTTTATCACTTTTAAGATGAGAGGCTAGATTTTAGTATAGAGGTGAGAGTTGAAGTAATGAGTGTGGAAGAAGAAGAGGTACAAATTATATAGAGAAGAGTCAAAAACATAAGTTGATGAGAGGTGGATAATGTAGAAATTCACGTTAGGGCCATTGGAGGATGTGAAAGGCTGACTAATGCCCACCCCCCCAAAGATCTCATGTCCTAATCCCCAGAACCTATTCATATGTTACCTTACATGGTAAAAGGAACTTTGCAGATATGATTAATTTAAGAATCTTGAGATGGGGAGATTATTCTGGGTCATCCAGTTCAGCTCAATGTCATCACAAGTATCTATGTAAGAGGGAGGCAAGAAAGCAGAATCAATATAGGGGACGTGATGAAGGTTGCAAGGATCTAAGGGAGTGGAGTGATTCGAGGAAGAGGCCAAGGCCGTGAGCCAAGAAATACAGGTGACCTCTAGAAGCTCAAAAGGCAAGAAAATGAATTCTTTTCTCAGATTCCCTATAAGGAAACAATACTGCCGACAACTTGATATTAGCCCATTGAGACTGATTTCAGACTTTTGGCCTCCAGGATGCTAAGATAATAAATTTGTGTTGTTTTAAGCAACTAAGTTTGTGGTAATTTGTTATAGTAGTATAGGAAACTAATACAGAGGAGAGCCAACAAAGCACAGTGATATGAAGTGTTTCAAGGAATGGATGGTCAATACTGTAAAAGGAAATTGAGGAAAAGGCCTGAAAAAGGACTGTTGGATTTAGTCATTTATAACCTTTGAAAAAGGAATTTCATTGGAAATGTTTTTGAATACTTTGTTGAGGCTTTATGAAGTTTTTTCCTACTAAGGATAATTTAAATGTTTCTGTTGACTTTTGGAAGAAATAATATAGATCTTCCATCAATATAAGGGCCCAGAATATATGACAGGACACTCTAAAAGCTGATTTCTGGCTAAAGTGGCTTCATTATTTGTGAATTAAGAAGATTTCAGGATATTAAACCTGACTTAGGGGCAGGAAGGTTATATTCCTATTACTGTTGGCTGATTAGCTAGTTTAGATTATTTTACTTCCCAGTCTGATTTGGCCCATTTTCCCACTCATTAACGCTTTTATTAGTAGGTAGCCTTGGAGGAACAGTGATTGGGAAGTTAGTACCAATAAATAGTTTCTTCTGTCATTACTTTTTCACATTTATTTATTGAACATCTACTCTATGCTTCTTGTTACTTTTTACTTAGCAGCAGATACATTTTAGAAACTAAACTGAATTTTGAGAATAGTCTCCAGAATAGCTGGCTACTATTATCACTTATAATAGGAAATTGGCTACATAGTGAGAGGTGTGGGGGAATACTATATTTATCAGTATTTGAGACTATCTTTATCTATGCTTATGAATGAAAACTGTAGTATTTATGCCTTCTCTACCTAAAGATAGTGAAACATGGAGGTTTGGAATTTTTAATACATCTTTAGTGGTTCAGCATAGTAATAATAAACCTAGATTGAAGATCTTAGCCCAGAATGTTACAGGACAAGGAATCAAAACCTCATTTGAATTGCTAATTGAATGCTTACTCAATTTATTGTTATTGTCTGTGAATATGTTGTGTTTTTTTCCTGCTTTTTTTTGTTTTGTTTTGTTTTTGAGTTGGAGTCTCACTCTGTCACCCAGACTGGAGTGCAGTGGCCGCTCCCGGCCACCATAGCCTCGACCTGCTGGGCTCCGGCGATCCTTCCGCCTCAGCCTTCCAAGTAGCCGGAACTACAGGTACGTGCTACCACATCCGGCTGATTTTTTCATTTATTGTAGAGATGAGTTCTCGCCAAGTTGCCTAGGTGAGTCTCGAACCCGTGGGCTCAGGCAATCCACTCACCTCAGCCTCCCAAAGTGCAGGCTGAGCCACCGAGCCCGGCTTTTATTCCTGCTTTTGAAGTGTAATTTTTAAAAAAAGTTTTTTCAGTCTCACATCTTGGATTGTAATTAGCTTGAATACATTTGGAAAGTTTGAAGTTTATCAGGCATGCAGGGTTTATATTTGTTTCCTGAGGCAATTCAGTTGGAACACTGAAGTTTTAGTTCTCAGTATTGAAAATTGACATGCATGTAGGTTTTGTTTGTTTGTTTGTTTGTTTGAGTTGGAGTCTCATTCTGTTGCCCAGGCTTGAGTACAGTGGCTACTGCAGCCTCGACCTGCTGGGCTCAGGTGATCCTCCCGCCTCAACCTTCCAAGTAGCTGGAACTACAGGCATGCGCTATCACACCTGGCTTATTTTTTGATTTATTGTAGAGACGGGTTCTCACCAGGATGCCCAGACTGGTCTCAAACCGCTGAGTTTAGACAATCCTCTCACCTTGGCCTCCCAAAGTGCTAGGATTACAGGCTTGAGCTACCGTGCCCAGACTGCCTGTCGTTTTTATTTTTTATTTTTTGAGTTGGAGTCTCACTCTATTGCCCAGACTGGAGTACAGTGGCATGCTCACGGCCATCACAACCTTGACCTGCTGGGCTCAGGTGATCCTTCCACCTCAGCCTTCCAAGTAACTGGAAATACAGGGGCACGCCACCACATCTGGCTAATTTTTTGATCTATTGTAGAGACGAGGTCTCACCAAGATGCCCAGACTGGTCTTGAACCCCTGAGCTTAGGCAATCCTCTCTCTTCGGCCTCCCAAATTGCTGGGATTACAGGCTTGAGCCACCACACCTGGCCCACATGTAGTTTTTAATAAAATATTGTACTTCATTGTAGTTACGGGATAGGTTTATGCAAGAATTTAGAAATGATTTTATACTTAGTATATTTAAATATCATAACAGAGTTAATCTGTTAGAATATTAATCCGATGCAAATTTGGGAAAATATTTTACGATGCATGACCAAAATATTCATGATATATCTGGCATAAACTGTGGCTTTTACATGTGAATTGTTGATCTAGTGACTCTATTTTTTAAAAGCTTTTTATTATGGAATATTTCAAAATAGAAGATACAAAAGTAGAGAGAATAGTATTATAAATTCTCAAAAATTATAAACTCATGGCCAATCTTGTTTCACTTATAGGTTCCCCATCACCAATATACTGGATTATTTTGAAGCCAATTCTAGATATCACATAATTTTTATTTGTCAATATTTCAATATGTAGCTCTAAAATATAGAAATTTGGCCCAGCTTGTGAAAAGATTTTTTTTTTTTTTTTTTGAGTTGGAGTCTCACTCTGTTGCTTGGACTGGAGTGCAATGGCATGCTCCCGGCCACCGCAGCCTCGACCTGCTGGGTTTCGACGATCCTTCCGCCTCAGCCTTCCAAGTAGCTAGAACTACAGGTGTGCACTACCATGTCCGGCTAATTTTTGATTTATTGTAGAGATGCGGTCTCACCAAGGTGCCCAGGTGAGACTCGAACCTGTGGGCTCAGGCAGTCCACTTGCCTCGGCCTCCCAAAGTGCTGGGATTACAGGCTGAGCCACCGAGCCCAGCTAAGATTCTTCTTTTTATAGATAAAAGTTATTTTAGAATTAATAGAAAGTTTGCCTTATACAGCCAAGCTAGCCTCCCTCTTTGTAGTTTTAATATTTTTTTTAAGCCTTTCCTTTGACAGTGCAGTGCAGTGTCTGTAGCCAGGTGCAGTGGCTGTAACTATAATTCCAGCACTTTGGGAGACTGAGACAGGAAGATTGCTTCAGACCAGGAGTTCGAGACCAGCCTGGATAATTAGTGAGATCTTGCCTCTACCAAAAAAAAAAAATAGCTTTGGTAGTGGTGTGCACCTGTAGTCCCAGCTACTGGGGAGGCTGAGGCAGGAGAATCTCTCTCTTTTTTGAGTTGGAGTTTTACTCTGTTGCCAAGGCTGGAGTGTAGTGGCAGGCTCATGACCACCACAGCCTTGATCTGCTGGGCTCAGGTGATCCTTTTGCCTCAGCCTTCTAAGTAGCTGGAACAATAGGCGCACTCCACCACGCCTGGCTAATTTTTTGATTTATTGTAGAGATGAGTTCTCAACAACTTGCCCAGGCTGGTCTCGAACCCATGGACTCAGGCAGACCTCTCATCTCAGCCTCCCAAAGTGCTGAGATTATAGGCTTGAGCCACCCTGCCTGGCCTTCCACTAACTCTTAACTGAAGTTACCCTTATTGTGAAATATTGTTTAAAATTCCATTTCAGTCATATCCTTTCTTGCTCCTCCAAGACAACCACCAGCCCCTGAGATCCATTATGAAAGAAACTGTCAAAGGAAAGGCTTAAAAAAAATATTAAAACTACAAAGAGGGAGGCTAGCTTGGCTGTATAAGGCAAAGAAAGAGATTTTCTTCATCTGTCACCTAATTGCCTTACAAATGAGAAGATAGAAAGAGTGTTATTCATTCTAAGTGTATCAGTTTTGGGCTGCCAACTGTGGGCAAATGATGTGCTTGTTTTAGAAGATGGAAGTGACGTGGCTGGGCTCGGTGGCTCAGCCTGTAATCCCAGAACTTTGGGAGGCCGAGGAGAGTGGATTGCCGGAGCTCGCTGGTTCAATACCCACCCTGGCAACTTGGTGAGACCTCATCTCTACAATAAAATAAAAAATAGCTGGGCGTGGTAGCGCGCATCTGTAGTTCTGGACTACTTGGAAGGATGAGGCGGAAGGATCGCTGGAGCCCAGAAGGTCGACGCTGGGGTGGCTGTGAGTTTGCATGCTACTGCACTCCACCCAGAGTGAAGGAGTGAGACTCCAACTCAAAAAAAAAAAAAAAAGTGAAGATGACATTGGAACATTCATATGGAGATTGGGTTGACTGGCTGGCTTCGTGTTATGCTCTTTGAGGCCTAGGAGAAATCTGCTCTTCTAATTGAATGTTAATTTCACAGAGGGAAATAAGGTTTTATGAACTGTTTTATTTATATGCTAGCATTTCACGGGAGGCAGGTTATTTTTTTCTACTTTTTGGCAACATTTTTGCCAGGTTTCTTCTTTTAGTTAGTTATTTTTATTTTTTAAAAAGTTGGTTGGTCTAGCTATCAGATGTGACTTTATTTATTTATTTATTTATTTTTGAGTTGGAGTCTCACTGTCGCCCAGACTGGAGTGCAGTGGCCACTCCCAGCCACCACAGCCTCGACCTGTTGGGCTTCGGCGATCCTTCCGCCTCAGCCTTCCAAGTAGCCAGAATTATAGGCATGCACTACCACGCCCGGCTGATTTTTTGATTTATTGTAGAGATGAGGTCTCGCTGCCCAGGCGGGTCTTGAACCCGCGGGCTCAGGCAATCCACTCACCTCAACCTTCCCAAGGGTGTGGGATTATAGGCTGAGCCACCGAGTCCAGCCAGATGTGACTTTAAAGTGCCAAAGCAGATTGTGTTTGGTTTCTGTGCGTGTAGCTTCACTGTTTTATAATAATGCCTCTTGTATTGATTTTCCCCCTCATGTTTGGATTGTTCTCCCTTGACAATAAATAGCATGAAAATGAAGTCAAAAGAATGACTCACTTCATTATAAATCAGTAGGGATAATGAAAAGTGATTTTGAAGGATGACCAAGCTACCTTCCATCTGTTGAGAATCATTTCACCTATTGGAGAGTTCCTACAGCACACGGACTCAAGTGTATCCTTTCATTCTTCACAATTGTCATACTGAGCTAGTATAAGAAGAATTTTGGCCGGGCTTGGTGGCTCAGCTTGTAATGCCAGCACTTTGGGAGGCCGAGGCGAGTGGATTACCTGAGCCCATGTGTTCTAGACCTACCCGGGCAACTTGGCGAGACCTTGTCTCTACAATAAATCAAAAATTAGCTGGGCATGGTAGCATGTGCCTGTAGTTCTGGCTCCTTGGAAGGCTGAGGCGGAAGGATTGCTGGAGCCCAGCAGGTCAAGGCTACGGTGACCAGCACTCCTGTCTGGGCAACAGAATGAGACTCCAACTCAAAAAAAAAAAAGACGAATTTTACCACTAGAACTCTATGTACTTAATAAATATTTAAGCCGGGCTCAGTGGCTCAGCCTGTAATCCCGCGCCTTTGGGAGGCTGAGGTGAGTGGATTGCCTGAGCCCGCG